>NC_074667.1:69064209-69069209 GCF_029448725.1 Salvelinus fontinalis
ATTCTACATAGAGGTTAGTTCTGGTAGATTCTACATACAGGTTAGTTCTGGTAGATTCTACATACAGGTTAGTTCTGGTAGATTCTACATAGAGGTTAGTTCTGGTTGATTCTACATACAGGTTAGTTCTGGATGATTCTACATACAGGTTAGTAGGTTATTTCTGGTTGATTCTACGTACAGGTTAGTTCTGGTAGATTCTACATACAGGTTAGTTCTGGTAGATTCTACATAGAGGTTAGTTCTGGTAAATTCTACATACAGGTTAGTTCTGGTTGATTCTACATACAGGTTAGTTCTGGTAGATTCTACATACAGGTTAGTAGGTTAGTTCTGGTTGATTCTACATACAGGTTAGTTCTGGTTGATTCTACATACAGGTTAGTTCTGGTTGATTCTACATACAGGTTAGTTCTGGTAGATTCTACATACAGGTTAGTAGGTTAGTTCTGGTTGATTCTACATACAGGTAATTTCTGGTTGATTCTACATACAGGTTAGTAGGTTAGTTCTGGTTGATTCTACATACAGGTTAGTTCTGGTAGATTCTACATACAGGTTAGTTCTGGTTGATTCTACATACAGGTTAGTTCTGGTAGATTCTACATACAGGTTAGTAGGTTAGTTCTGGTTGATTCTACATACAGGTCATTTCTGGTTGATTCTACATAGAGGTTAGTAGGTTAGTTCTGGTTGATTCTACATACAGGTTAGTTCTGGATGATTCTACATACAGGTTAGTAGGTTAGTTCTGGATGATTCTACATACAGGTTAGTAGGGTAGTTCTGGTTGATTCTACATACAGGTTAGTAGGTTAGTTCTAGTTGATTCTACATACAGGTTATTTCTGGTCTATTCTACATAGAGTTTAGTTCTGGTAGATTCTACATACAGGTTAGTATGTTAGTTCTGGTTGATTCTACATACAGGTTAGTAGGTTAGTTCTGGTTGATTCTACATACAGGTTAGTTCTGGTATATTCTACATAGAGTTTAGTTCTTTTAGATTCTACATACAGGTTAGTAGGTTAGTTCTGGTTGATTCTACATACAGGTTAGTTCTGGTTGATTCTACATACCGGTTAGTAGGTTAGTTCTTGTATATTCTACATAGAGTTTAGTTCTGGTAGATTCTACATACAGGTTAGTAGGTTAGTTCTGGTAGATTCTACATACAGGTTAGTAGGTTAGTTCTGGTAGATTCTACATACAGGTTAGTTCTGGTAGATTCTACATACAGGTTAGTAGGTTAGTTCTGGTAGATTCTACATACAGGTTAGTTCTGGTAGATTCTACATACAAGTTAGTAGGTTAGTTCTGGTAGATTCTACATACAGGTTAGTTCTGGTAGATTCTACATACAGGTTAGTTCTGGTAGATTCTACATACAGGTTAGTTCTGGTCCATTCTACATAGAGGTTAGTTCTGGTTGATTCTACATACAGGTTAGTAGGTTAGTTCTGGATGATTCTACATACAGGTTAGTTCTGGTTGATTCTACATAGAGTTTAGTTCTGGTAGATTCTACATACAGGTTAGTAGGTTAGTTCTGGTTGATTCTACATACAGGTAATTTCTGGTTGATTCTACATACAGGTTAGTAGGTTAGTTCTGGTTGATTCTACATACAGGTTAGTTCTGGTAGATTCTACATACAGGTTAGTTCTGGTTGATTCTACATACAGGTTAGTTCTGGTAGATTCTACATAGAGGTTAGTAGGTTAGTTCTGGTTGATTCTACATACAGGTTAGTTCTGGATGATTCTACATACAGGTTAGTAGGTTAGTTCTGGATGATTCTACATACAGGTTAGTAGGGTAGTTCTGGTTGATTCTACATACAGGTTAGTAGGTTAGTTCTAGTTGATTCTACATACAGGTTATTTCTGGTCTATTCTACATAGAGTTTAGTTCTGGTAGATTCTACATACAGGTTAGTATGTTAGTTCTGGTTGATTCTACATACAGGTTAGTAGGTTAGTTCTGGTTGATTCTACATACAGGTTAGTTCTGGTATATTCTACATAGAGTTTAGTTCTTTTAGATTCTACATACAGGTTAGTAGGTTAGTTCTGGTTGATTCTACATACAGGTTAGTTCTGGTTGATTCTACATACCGGTTAGTAGGTTAGTTCTTGTATATTCTACATAGAGTTTAGTTCTGGTAGATTCTACATACAGGTTAGTAGGTTAGTTCTGGTAGATTCTACATACAGGTTAGTAGGTTAGTTCTGGTAGATTCTACATACAGGTTAGTTCTGGTAGATTCTACATAGAGGTTAGTAGGTTAGTTCTGGTAGATTCTACATACAGGTTAGTTCTGGTAGATTCTACATACAGGTTAGTAGGTTAGTTCTGGTAGATTCTACATACAGGTTAGTTCTGGTAGATTCTACATAGAGGTTAGTTCTGGTAGATTCTACATACAGGTTAGTTCTGGTAGATTCTACATACAGGTTAGTTCTGGTAGATTCTACATAGAGGTTAGTTCTGGTTGATTCTACATACAGGTTAGTTCTGGATGATTCTACATACAGGTTAGTAGGTTATTTCTGGTTGATTCTACGTACAGGTTAGTTCTGGTAGATTCTACATACAGGTTAGTTCTGGTAGATTCTACATCGAGGTTAGTTCTGGTAAATTCTACATACAGGTTAGTTCTGGTTGATTCTACATACAGGTTAGTTCTGGTAGATTCTACATACAGGTTAGTAGGTTAGTTCTGGTTGATTCTACATACAGGTTAGTTCTGGTTGATTCTACATACAGGTTAGTTCTGGTTGATTCTACATACAGGTTAGTTCTGGTAGATTCTACATACAGGTTAGTAGGTTAGTTCTGGTTGATTCTACATACAGGTAATTTCTGGTAGATTCTACATACAGGTTAGTTCTGGTTGATTCTACATACAGGTTAGTTCTGGTTGATTCTACATACAGGTTAGTAGGTTAGTTCTGGTATATTCTACATACAGGTTAGTTCTGGTTGATTCTACATACAGGTTAGTAGGTTAGTTCTGGTTGATTCTACATACAGGTAATTTCTGGTTGATTCTACATAGAGGTTAGTAGGTTAGTTCTGGTTGATTCTACATACAGGTTAGTTCTGGATGATTCTACATACAGGTTAGTAGGTTAGTTCTGGATGATTCTACATACAGGTTAGTAGGGTAGTTCTGGTTGATTCTACATACAGGTTAGTAGGTTAGTTCTAGTTGATTCTACATACAGGTTATTTCTGGTCTATTCTACATAGAGTTTAGTTCTGGTAGATTCTACATACAGGTTAGTATGTTAGTTCTGGTTGATTCTACATACAGGTTAGTAGGTTAGTTCTGGTTGATTCTACATACAGGTTAGTTCTGGTATATTCTACATAGAGTTTAGTTCTTTTAGATTCTACATACAGGTTAGTAGGTTAGTTCTGGTTGATTCTACATACAGGTTAGTTCTGGTTGATTCTACATACCGGTTAGTAGGTTAGTTCTTGTATATTCTACATAGAGTTTAGTTCTGGTAGATTCTACATACAGGTTAGTAGGTTAGTTCTGGTAGATTCTACATACAGGTTAGTAGGTTAGTTCTGGTAGATTCTACATACAGGTTAGTTCTGGTAGATTCTACATACAGGTTAGTAGGTTAGTTCTGGTAGATTCTACATACAGGTTAGTTCTGGTAGATTCTACATACAAGTTAGTAGGTTAGTTCTGGTAGATTCTACATACAGGTTAGTTCTGGTAGATTCTACATACAGGTTAGTTCTGGTAGATTCTACATACAGGTTAGTTCTGGTCCATTCTACATAGAGGTTAGTTCTGGTTGATTCTACATACAGGTTAGTAGGTTAGTTCTGGATGATTCTACATACAGGTTAGTTCTGGTTGATTCTACATAGAGTTTAGTTCTGGTAGATTCTACATACAGGTTAGTTCTGGTAGATTCTACATACAGGTTAGTAGGTTAGTTCTGGTTGATTCTACATACAGGTAATTTCTGGTTGATTCTACATACAGGTTAGTAGGTTAGTTCTGGTTGATTCTACATACAGGTTAGTTCTGGTAGATTCTACATACAGGTTAGTTCTGGTTGATTCTACATAGAGGTTAGTTCTGGTAGATTCTACATACAGGTTAGTAGGTTAGTTCTGGTTGATTCTACATACAGGTCATTTCTGGTTGATTCTACATAGAGGTTAGTAGGTTAGTTCTGGTTGATTCTACATACAGGTTAGTTCTGGATGATTCTACATACAGGTTAGTAGGTTAGTTCTGGATGATTCTACATACAGGTTAGTAGGGTAGTTCTGGTTGATTCTACATACAGGTTAGTAGGTTAGTTCTAGTTGATTCTACATACAGGTTATTTCTGGTCTATTCTACATAGAGTTTAGTTCTGGTAGATTCTACATACAGGTTAGTATGTTAGTTCTGGTTGATTCTACATACAGGTTAGTAGGTTAGTTCTGGTTGATTCTACATACAGGTTAGTTCTGGTATATTCTACATAGAGTTTAGTTCTTTTAGATTCTACATACAGGTTAGTAGGTTAGTTCTGGTTGATTCTACATACAGGTTAGTTCTGGTAGATTCTACATAGAGGTTAGTTCTGGTTGATTCTACATACAGGTTAGTTCTGGTTGATTCTACATACCGGTTAGTAGGTTAGTTCTGGTAGATTCTACATAGAGTTTAGTTCTGGTAGATTCTACATACAGGTTAGTAGGTTAGTTCTGGTAGATTCTACATACAGGTTAGTAGGTTAGTTCTGGTAGATTCTACATACAGGTTAGTTCTGGTAGATTCTACATACAGGTTAGTAGGTTAGTTCTGGTAGATTCTACATACAGGTTAGTTCTGGTAGATTCTACATACAGGTTAGTAGGTTAGTTCTGGTAGATTCTACATACAGGTTAGTTCTGGTAGATTCTACATACAGGTTAGTTCTGGTAGATTCTACATACAGGTTAGTTCTGGTCCATTCTACATAGAGGTTAGTTCTGGT
>NC_074667.1:69071709-69096279 GCF_029448725.1 Salvelinus fontinalis
ACGTTTGAACCATGTTTTGTGTTGTTGTCATGTTCTGTTGCTACCATGTTGTGTTGCTACCATGTTGTTGTCATGTTGTGTTTCTACCATGTTGTGTTGCTGTCATGTTGTGTTGCTACCATGTTGTGTTGCTACCATGTTGTGTTGCTGTCATGTTGTGTTGCTACCATGTTGTTGTCATGTTGTGTTGCTACCATGTTGTTGTCATGTTGTGTTGCTACCATGTTGCTGTCATGTTGTGTTGCTACCATGTTGTTGTCATGTTGTGTTGCTACCATGTTGTTGTCATGTTGTGTTGCTACCATGTTGTGTTGTCATGTTGTGTTGCTACCATGTTGTTGTCATGTTGTGTTGCTACCATGTTGTTGTCATGTTGTGTTGCTACCATGTTGTTGTCATGTTGTGTTGCTACCATGTTGTTGTCATGTTGTGTTGCTACCATGCTGTGTTGTTATGTGTTGCTGCCATGCTGTGTTGTTGTCTTAGGTTTCTCTTTTTGTAGCGTTGTGTGTTTTGTCCTATATTTAACAAATACGTTTTATTTATTTTACTCCCAGCCCCCGTCCCCACAGGAGGCCTTTTGCCTTATCGGTAGGCCGTCATTGTAAATAAGAATTTGTTCTTAACTGACTTGCTTAGTTAAATAAAGGTTAAATAAAACAAATATAAAAAACACACACACACACACACACACACACACACACACACACACACACACACACACACACACACACACACACACACACACACACACAAGCCAATCTTCCTGTATAACAACAGATCTGGATCACACTGATACTGACACCGGATCCCACCTTCCAGTATTTCCATGTGAGTCATTTAGCAGACGCTCTTATCCCGAGCCACTAATATCATCTTAAGGCTAAGATACTGATAAGATTCTAACGGAAAGTGAGACAGGGACAGGACAATAGGTAAGTGGAGATTACACTAATGAAGAATCACAGTAACGTGTAACGTTTTACCAATCTTAACAGTAAGAAAAAGTTATCTTATTAGATTATAACATGGCATGACGAAGAGGAGGTTCATTGCTTGTGAAGATGTGTTAATGCTGTGATAGTGGTCGGTCATCACACGTTACACTGTAAGTGGCTAGGCTGTTGCTTGAGTAAAGCAAAGTTACACATGCCTTCCCACATCAATCGGAAAAGGAAAAGCTGTTTCCTTTCAAAATACCTCGTCAAAATTCCCTGTGGAGATGTTGTCAGGAGGGCATTGAGTGTAGATATGTTGTCAGGAGGGGCTGTGAGTGTAGAGATGTTATCAGGAGGGGCTGTGAGTGTAGAGATGTTGGCAGGAGGGGCTGTGAGTGTAGAGATGTTATCAGGAGGGGCTGTGAGTGTAGAGATGTTGTCAGGAGGGGCTGTGAGTGTAGAGATGTTGTCAGGAGGGGCTGTGAGTGTAGAGATGTTGTCAGGAGGGGCTGTGAGTGTAGAGATGTTGTCAGGAGGGGCTGTGAGTGTAGAGATGTTGTCAGGAGGGGCTGTGAGTGTAGAGATGTTGTCAGGAGGGGCTGTGAGTGTAGAGATGTTGTCAGGAGGGGCTGTGAGTGTAGAGATGTTGTCAGGAGGGGCTGTGAGTGTAGAGATGTTGTCAGGAGGGGCTGTGAGTGTAGAGATGTTGTCAGGAGGGGCTGTGAGATAAGAGATGTTGTCAGGAGGGGCTGTGAGATAAGAGATGTTGTCAGGAGGGGCTGTGAGTGTAGAGATGTTGTCAGGAGGGGCTGTGAGTGTAGAGATGTTGTCAGGAGGGGCTGTGAGTGTAGAGATGTTGTCAGGAGGGGCTGTGAGTGTAGAGATGTTGTCAGGAGGGGCTGTGAGTGTAGAGATGTTGTCAGTAGGGGCTGTGAGTGTAGAGATGTTGTCAGGAGGGGCTGTGAGTGTAGAGATGTTGTCAGGAGGGGCTGTGAGTGTAGAGATGTTGTCAGGAGGGGCTGTGAGTGTAGAGATGTTGTCAGGAGGGGCTGTGAGTGTAGAGATATTGGCAGGAGGGGCTGTGAGTGTAGAGATGTTGTCAGGAGGGGCTGTGAGTGTAGAGATGTTGTCAGGAGGGGCTGTGAGTGTAGAGATGTTGTCAGGAGGGGCTGTGAGTGTAGAGATGTTGTCAGGAGGGGCTGTGAGTGTAGAGATGTTGTCAGGAGGGGCTGTGAGTGTAGAGATGTTGTCAGGAGGGGCTGTGAGTGTAGAGATGTTGTCAGGAGGGGCTGTGAGTGTAGAGATGTTGTCAGGAGGGGCTGTGAGTGTAGAGATGTTGTCAGGAGGGGCAGCGAGAGGCTCTGTGAATCCTTTGTTCATATCTGATTAACAAACCTCTCCTGAGTTGGCCTTTCCCACTGACGGACGTCATAATAAAGCGATAGAGCATAATAGATCCAATCTGCATATCTAAGCCAATGACTGTGTCGCAAATGGCACCCTATGCCCCACATATTGCTCAGGTCAAAAGTAGTGCACTATATAGGGAATATGGTGCCATTTGGTGTGTACCTTGAGTCTTTACTATGACAGAAGAAGCATGCCGAGTAACAAAGGCTAAGTAAACTTGACATCAGTATCAATACTCTAGTTTCTTTTAAACAATACAGTACAGTGCATGCTTTCCTTTCTCCTTTTAAAGAATGCAAATCAATTTCCTGTCATTTTATTCCTTTTTCATTGATACTGACGGTCTGTTGAATAGCTGTAAAAAAAAAATAAAAAAAAAAATCAGTTTGAAAATGTAATTTCCCGAGGCATCGGTTCGACGTGTTCAGCAGACAAGCTCCTGGTTGTGTCTACGTGTCAAACAGCACCCCTATATGCTGCACTGGGGAATCCCATGGGTCTCTGGTCAAAAGTAGTGCACTATAAAGGGGGGGGGGGGGGTAGGCTGCCATTGGGGACACAGAGTCTTCTCCATTTTTCAACAGAAAACGTGTAACCATGTAGCAAAAAAAAGTCCTCCTTAGAACTTGGATGTCAGAGGTGTCAGATGTCAGAGGTTACTCACACGGAGACAGAGTTGTAACTTAAACACTTCATTTTTTTGTTCCCTTTAAACATGCATTAAAAGAGAGCCCAGAGCCCTGAGGAGGAAGCAGATACCCCATACTAGGATACATACAGATGCCCAAGACCAAATGACCGCAAGTTGACACAATACCCCCCCCCCCCCCCATCAATACATTCTAGACTTTATTGTCCCCAATTAGCTGTTCTTCTCTACGAAGTAACCATGTAATTAGTCGATGCTAATGAGATACATGGACACTGAAAAGACAAAAGAATAGAGGAAATAGAGCAGTTATGTGTCAATAATTGTCCGTAATTGTTCGTTGGATGTGTGTGGGTGAGAGGGTGGGTGAGAGGGTGAGAGTGTGGGTGAGAGGGTGTGAGTGGGTGGGTGAGAGTGTGGGTGAGAGGGTGTGAGTGGGTGAGAGGGTGTGAGTGGGTGTGAGGGTGTGAGTGGATGAGATGGTGAGAGTGGGTGAGAGTGTGGGTGAGAGTGTGGGTGAGAGTGTGGGTGAGAGTGTGGGTGAGAGGGTGTGAGTGGGTGAGAGTGTGGGTGAGAGTGTGGGTGAGAGTGTGGGTGAGAGTGTGGGTGAGAGTGTGGGTGAGAGGGTGTGAGTGGGTGTGAGGGTGTGAGTGGATGAGAGGGTGAGAGTGGGTGAGAGGGTGTGAGTGGATGAGAGGGTGTGTGTGGGTGAGAGGGTGTGAGTGGGTGAGAGGGTGTGAGTGGGTGAGAGGGTGTGAGTGGGTGTGAGGGTGTGAGTGGATGAGAGGGTGTGAGTGGGTGAGAGGGTGTGAGTGGATGAGAGGGTGTGAGTGGGTGAGAGGGTGTGAGTGGGTGTGAGGGTGTGAGTGGATGAGAGGGTGTGAGTGGATGAGAGGGTGTGAGTGGGTGAGAGGGTGTGAGTGGATGAGAGGGTGTGAGTGGGTGAGAGGGTGTGAGTGGGTGAGAGGGTGTGAGTGGATGAGAGGGTGTGAGTGGGTGAGAGTGTGGGTGAGAGGGTGTGAGTGGGTGAGAGGGTGTGAGTGGGTGTGAGGGTGTGAGTGGATGAGAGGGTGTGAGTGGGTGAGAGGGTGTGAGTGGATGAGAGGGTGTGAGTGGGTGAGAGGGTGTGAGTGGGTGAGAGGGTGTGAGTGGATGAGAGGGTGTGTGTGGGTGAGAGTGTGGGTGAGAGGGTGTGAGTGGGTGAGAGGGTGTGAGTGGGTGAGAGGGTGTGAGTGGGTGAGAGGGTGTGAGTGGATGAGAGGGTGTGTGTGGGTGAGAGTGTGAGTGAGAGGGTGTCAGTGGGTGAGAGGGTGTGAGTGGGTGAGAGGGTGTGAGTGGATGAGAGGGTGTGAGTGGGTGAGAGGGTGTGAGTGGATGAGAGGGTGTGAGTGGGTGAGAGGGTGTGAGTGGGTGAGAGGGTGTGAGTGGATGAGAGGGTGTGGGATGGTTAAGGATGGGACAAGCTTGGCTTGGGGGGGAGTAAAGATGGGAGGTGGGGATAATTTATTTTATTCTTATTTTTATTTATTTCATTTATTTATTTAACCAGGTAGGCTAGTTGAGAACAAGTTCTCATTTACAACTGCGACCTGGCCAAGATAAAGCAAAGCAGTGCGACATAAACAACAACACAGAGTTACACATGGAATAAACAAACATACAGTCAATAATACAGTAGAAAAATAAGTCTATATACAATGTGAGCAAATGAGGTAAGATAAGGGAGGTAAGGCAATAAATAGGCCATAGAGGTGAAATAATTACAATATAGGAATTAAACACTGGAGAGATAGATGTGCAGAAGATGAGTGCAAGTAAAGATACTGGGGTGCAAAGGATCAAAATAAATAACAGTATGGGAATGAGGTAGTTGGATGGGCTATTTACAGATGGGCTATGTACAGGTGCAGTGATCTGTGAGCTGCTCTGACAGCTGGTGCTTAAAGCTAGTGAGGGGGATATGTGTCTCCAGCTTCAGTGATTTTTGCAGTTCGTTACAGTCATTGGCAGCAGAGAACTGGAATGAGAGGCGCCCAAAAGAGGAATTGGCTTTGGGGGTGACCAGTGAAATATACCTGCTGGAGCGCGTGCTACGGGTGGGTGCTGCTATGGTGACCAGTGAGCTGAGATAAGGCATGGCTTTACCCAGCAAAGACTTATAGATGACCTGGAGCCAGTGGGTTTGGCGACGAATATGAAGCGAGGGCCAGCCAACGAGAGCATACACGTCACTGTTGTGTGTAGTAATGGGGCTTTGGTGACAAAACGGATTGCACTGTGATAGACTGTATTCAGTTTGCTGAGTAGAGTGTTGGAGGCTATTTTGGAAATGACATCGCCGAAGTCAAGGATCGGTAGGATAGTCAGTTTTACGAGGGTACGTTTGGCAGCATGAGCGAAGGGTGCTTTGTTGCGGAATAGGAAGCCAATTCTTGATTTAATTCTGGATTGGAGATGCTAAATGTCAGTCTGGAAGGAGAGTTTACAGTCTAACCAGACACCTAGGTATTTGTAGTTGTCCACATATTCTAAGTCAGAACCATCCAGAGTAGGGATTCTGTGGGAAGCGATCAGTTGAAGAGCATGCATTTAGTTTTAATTGTATTTAAGAGCAGTTGGAGGCCATTCACTCTTTGAGCGTTACACTCTGTCCATCTGCTTCAACCCAGCAGACAGTAGAGTCAACCAGCAGTGATCCAGAGAGCCAGAGAGACTCCCCATTCAGTTCCTCCCTGTAGGAGGCCTCCATTCAGTTCCTCCCTGTAGGAGACCTCCATTCAGTTCCTCCCTGTAGGAGGCCTCCATTCAGTTCCTCCCTGTAGGAGGCCTCCATTCAGTTCCTCAGTTCCTCCCTGTAGGAGGCCTCCATTCAGTTCCTCCCTGTAGGAGGCCTCCATTCAGTTCCTCCCTGTAGGAGGCCTCCATTCAGTCCCTCAGTTACTCCCTGTAGGAGGCTTCCATTCAGTTCCTCCCTGTAGGAGGCCGCCATTCAGTCCCTCAGTTCCTCCCTGTAGGAGGCCTCCATTCAGTTCCTCCCTGTAGGAGGCCTCCATTCAGTTCCTCCCTGTAGGAGGCCTCCATTCAGTTCCTCAGTTCCTCCCTGTAGGAGGCCTCCATTCAGTCCCTCAGTTCCTCCCTGTAGGAGGACTCCATTCAGTTCCTCCCTGTAGGAGGCCTCCATTCAGTTCCTCCCTGTAGGAGGCCTACATTCAGTTCCTCAGTTCCTCCCTGTAGGAGGCCTCCATTCAGTTCCTCCCTGTAGGAGGCCTCCATTCAGTTCCTCCCTGTAGGAGGCCTCCATTCAGTTCCTCAGGTCCTCCCTGTAGGAGGCCTCCATTCAGTCCCTCAGTTCCTCCCTGTAGGAGGCCTCCATTCAGTTCCTCCCTGTAGGAGGCCTCCATTCAGTTCCTCAGTTCCTCCCTGTAGGAGGCCTCCATTCAGTTCCTCCCTGTAGGAGGCCTCCATTCAGTTCCTCCCTGTAGGAGGCCTCCATTCAGTTCCTCAGGTCCTCCCTGTAGGAGGCCTCCATTCAGTTCCTCAGGTCCTCCCTGTAGGAGGCCTCTATTCAGTTCCTCAGTTCCTCCCTGCAGGAGGCTTCCATTCAGTTCCTCCCTGTAGGAGGCCTCCATTCAGTTCCTCCCTGTAGGAGGCCTCCATTCAGTTCGTCACTGTATGAGGCTTCCATTCAGTTCCTCCCTGTAGGAGGCCTCCATTCAGTTCCTCCCTGTAGGAGGCCTCCATTCAGTTCGTCACTGTATGAGGCCTCCATTCAGTTCCTCCCTGTAGGAGGCCTCCATTCAGTTCCTCAGTTCCTCCCTGTAGGAGGCCTCCATTCAGTTCGTCACTGTATGAGGCCTCCATTCAGTTCCTCCCTGTAGGAGAACTCCATTCAGTTCCTCAGTTCCTCCCTGTAGGAGGCCTCCATTCAGTTCCTTCCTGTAGGAGACCTCCATTCATTTCCTCAGTTCCTCTCTGTAGGAGGCCTCCATTCAGTTCCTCAGTTCCTCCCTGTAGGAGGCCTCCATTCACATTAACTTGTACAATACATCCTCCAATACAGCCTCTATCCAGCTATCCCCGGCCTGTACCCAGCTATCCTCTGCCTCTATCCAGCTATCCCCTACCTCTATCCAGCTATCTTCTGCCTCTTTCCAGCTATCCTCTGCCTCTATCCAGCTATCCTCTGCCTCTATCCAGCTATCCTCTGCCTCTATCCAGCTATCATCTGCCTCTATCCAGCTATCATCTGCCTCTATCCAGCTATCATCTGCCTCTATCCAGCTATCTTCTGCCTCTATCCAACTATCCTCTGCCTCTATCCAGCTATCCTCTGCCTCTATCCAGCTATCATCTGCCTCTATCCAGCTATCTTCTGCCTCTATCCAACTATCCTCTGCCTCTATCCAGCTATCATCTGCCTCTATCCAGCTATCATCTGCCTCTATCCAGCTATCTTCTGCCTCTATCCAACTATCCTCTGCCTCTATCCAGCTATCCTCTGCCTCTATCCAGCTATCCTCTGCCTCTATCCAGCTATCCTCTGCCTTTATCCAGCTATCCCATGCCTCTATCCAGCTATCCTCTGCCTCTATCCAGCTATCATCTGCCTCTATCCAGCTATCCTCTGCCTCTATCCAGCTATCTTCTGCCTCTATCCAGCTATCCTCTGCCTCTATCCAGCTATCCTCTGCCTCTATCCAGCTATCATCTGCCTCTATCCAGCTATCCTCTGCCTCTATCCAGCTATCCTCGGCCTTTATCCAGCTATCCCATGCCTCTATCCAGCTATCCCCGGCCTGTACCCAGCTATCTTCTGCCTCTTTCCAACTATCCTCTGCCTCTATCCAGCTATCTTCTGCCTCTTTCCAGCTATCCTCTGCCTCTATCCAACTATCCTCTGCCTCTATCCAGCTATCCTCTGCCTCTATCCAACTATCCTCTGCCTCTATCCAGCTATCCTCTGCCTCTATCCAGCTATCATCTGCCTCTATCCAGCTATCATCTGCCTCTATCCAGCTATCCTCTGCCTCTATCCAGCTATCCTCTGCCTCTATCCAACTATCCTCTGCCTCTATCCAGCTATCCTCGGCCTTTATCCAGCTATCCTCTGCCTCTATCCAACTATCCTCTGCCTCTATCCAGCTATCCTCGGCCTTTATCCAGCTATCCTCTGCCTCTATCCAGCTATCTTCTGCCTCTATCCAGCTATCCTCTGCCTCTATCCAACTATCCTCTAACTTTTCACTGCTTCTATATACTGTAGCTCTGTGCTGGCCGCGAAGGCTCCTGCAGAGAGAGGACAGAGAGAGAAGAGACCAGGCAGAGCACCATGCTGGCTGGCTCCAACAGGCCTGAATAAAAATGGATTTGTCTAGGATTAGACATGTGAATCCTTCAGAACAAAGCGGAAACTTTCTCTCTCTCTTATCGGCCGGGGCTTTTGGGATTAGTGTAACTAACGTCGGCTTGGAACAACGGCTTGTGACATCTGTTTGGGGAGCTGACCAATCAGTGTGTGTGTGTGTGTTTGTGTGTGTGTGTGTTTAAGTGTGTGTGTATATGTGTGTGTGTGTGTGTGTGTGTGTGTGCATGCGTGTGTGTGAAGGATTAGGAGTCTGTCTTCTGTTTCCTGACTCTCTGTTTGTAATCGATTGGTGGTGGTAGAATTCCCTTCCTCTTGTACAATCTCCATAAGGAGATCTCTCCCCACTAAGTCTGTGGAAATTAGTATTTTCTCCTAGAGGGGATTTGGTTCATCTCTGCCATTTTGAGGATTGTCATTTTGTGAGATGTTTAATGTTGTGACGTGGTGTAAGCGTACTTACGAACCTTTCTTAAGAATTAATTACATAATCTGTCTCTTGTGTCTAATCCTGAGCCGAGCCCTGTAATGTCATCAATACCTACTAAACCCCTAACTCATCATGTCTAATCCTGAGCCGAGCCCTGTAATGTCATCAACACCTACTAAACCTTTAACTCATCATGTCTAATCCTGAGCCGAGCCCTGTAATGTCATCAACACCTACTAAACCTTTAACTCATCATGTCTAATCCTGAGCCGAGCCCTGTAATGTCATCAACACCTACTAAACCTTTAACTCATCATGTCTAATCCTGAGCCGAGCCCTGTAATGTCATCAACACCTACTAAACCCCTAACTCATCGTGGCTAGTCTACATATTGAATCATAACTAAGCCAGTCTCCACAACATCTTGAATCCTCAGTATCTGCAGCATTCATTATTATTTTTTCAGATACACAAGCCTTCCAGATAGCATGAAAGACTCCGTGGGAGAGAAAGGAAATGAAAACCATTGGCAAAGGAAAGCCCAGAACAGCTTTTGGCTATTTGTTGGTTATTTTGTTTAATCTGTTCAGTGTTCAATTTGTTTGGTGTGAGATAATATAAATACACAGAGATGCTGCAGGGTGGTGTAGTGTCAGGAGAGGTGATGTTATCCAGAGACAATGTACTCTTTATAAATAATACCATGACAGGCGACAGACATCATTAGTGTTTCACGATGAGCGGAAAGAGTGTGTATGTTTGTGTGTGTGCGCGCGCAGATGTGTGTTTCTGGGTGTGCGTGTACATGTGTGTGTGTGTGTGTGATGGGCTCTCGATGGCGTAGCGTTCACTGGAAGTGAAATTGCAGTAAAGATGGTAGCAAATTGGAGGTATTTTAAAAGATGGTAGCAAATTGGAGATATTTTTAAATATGGCAGTAAATCTGAGGTAATTTGAAAGATGGTAACAAATCTGAATTAATTTGAAATATGGCAGAAAATCTGAGGTCATTTGAAAGATGGTAACAAATCTGAGGTAATCAGATTAGAGCTGAGATGATGTGATGTGAAAGCCTGTAATTATTTGTTATTTGAGAGAAAAGCTTCATTTCTGTTATCTTAAAAGGGTGTGAGTCACTCACACAGATTAACATCTCAATATTACTTGAAGATTTCTTGCAAAATACAAAGGGAGTGGGACAGAGAGAAGATGAGAGAGAGAGATAAAGAGAGAGGGATGAAGATAGGAAGAGAGAGAATGAACACAGATACAGATAGATCCGCACATGTACAGTTGAAGTTGGAAGTTTACATACACCTTAGACAAATATATTTAAACTCAGTTTTTCATAATTCCTGACATTTGATCCTAGTAAAAATTCCCTGTCTTAGATCAGTTAAGATCACCACTTTATTTTCAGAATGTGAAATGTCAGAATAATAGTAGAGACAATGATTTATTTCAGATATATTTATTTCATCATATTCACCGTGGGGTCAGAAGTTTACATACACTCAATTAGTATTTGGTAGCATTGCCATTAAATTGTTTATTTTGGGTCAAACGCTTTGGGTAGCCTTCCACAAGCCTCCCACAATAAATTGGGTGAATTTTGTCCCATTCCTCCTGACAGAGCTGGTGTAACTGAGTCAGGTTTGTAGACCTCCTTGCTCGCACACGCTTCTTCAGTTCTGCCCTCAAATTTTCTATAGGGTTGAGGTCATGGCTTTGTGATGGCCACTCCAATACTTTGACTTTGTTGTCCTTAAGCAATTATGCCACAACTTTGGAAGTATGCTTGGGGTCATTGTCCATTTGGAAGACCCATTTGCGACCAAACTTTAACTTCCTGACTGTTGTCTTGAGATGTTGCTTCAAAATATCCACATAATTGTCCTGCCTCATGATGCCATCTATTTTGTGAAGTGCACTAGTCCCTCCTGCAGCAAAGCACCCCCACAACATGATGCTGCCACCCCCGTGCCTCACGGTTGGGATGGTGTTCTTTGGCTTGCAAGCCTCCCCCTTTTTCCTCCAAAACATGACGATGGTCATTATGGCCAAACAGTTCTATTTTTGTTTCATTAGACCAGAGGACATTTCTCCAAAAAGTACGATCTTTGTCCCCATGTGCAGTTGCATACCGTAGTCTGGCTTTTTTATGGCGGTTTTGGAGCAGTGGCTTCTTCCTTGCTGAGTGGCCTTTCAGGTTATGTCGATATAGAACTCGTTTTAATGTGGATATAGATACTTTTGTACCTGTTTCCTCCAGCATCTTCACAATTTCCTTTGCTGTTGTTCTGGGATTGATTTGCACTTTTTGCGCCAAAGTACGTTCATCCCCAGGAGACACAATGCGTCTCCTTCCTGAGCGGTATGACCGCTGCGTGGTCCCATGGTGTTTATACTTGCGTACTATTGTTTGTACAGATGAGCGTAGTACCTTCAGGTATTTGGAAATTCCTCCCAAGGATGAACCAGACATGTGGAGATCTACAATTTTTTTGGTGAGGTCTTGGCTGATTCTTTTGATTTTCCCATGATGTCAAGCAAAGAGGCACTGAGTTTGAAGGTAGGCCTTGAAATTCATCCACAGGTACACCTCCAATTGACTCAAATGATGTCAATTAGCCTATCAGAAGCTTCTAAAGACATGACATCATTTTCTGGAATTTTCCAAGCTGTTTAAAGGCACAGTCAACTTAGTGTATGTAAACTTCTGACGCACTGGAATTGTGATACAGTGAATTACAAGCAAAAAATTAAAGCAGGAAGCACCAGTAACTCGGTCTATAAAAAAGTGGTCAGATGCTAAACTACAGGACTGTTTTGCTATCACAGACGGGAACATGTTCCGGGATTCTTATGATGACATTGAGGAATACACCACATCAGTCACTGGCTTTAACAATAGGTGCATCGAGGACGTCGTCCCCACAGTGACTGTACGTACATACCCCAACCAGAAGCCATGGATTACAGGCAACGTTTGCACTGAGCTAAAGGGTAGAGTTGCCACTTTCATGGTGCGGAACTCTAACCCGGAAGCTTACAAGAAATCCTGCTATGCCCTAAGACGAACAATCAAACAGGCAAAGCGTCAATACAGGGCTAAGATTGAATCATACTCCCCCGGCTCTGACGCTCGTCTTATGTGGCAGGGCTTGCAAACTATTACAGACTACAAAGGGAAGCACAGCCGCTAGCTGCCCAGTGACACGAGCTTACCAGACGAGCTAAATCACTTCTATGCTCGCTTCGAGGCAAGCAACACTGAGGCATGCATGAGAGCATCAGCTGTTCTGGACGACTATGTGATCACGCTCTCCGTAGCCGATGTGAGTAAGACCTTTAAACAGGTCAACATTCACAAGGCCGCTGGGCCAGATGGATTACCAGGACGTGTGCTCCGGGCATGTGCTAACCAACTGGCAGGTGTCTTCACTGACATTTTCAACATGTCCCTGATTGAATCTGTAATACCAACATGTTTCAAGCAGACCACCATAGTCCCTGTGCCCAAAAACACAAAGGTAACCTGCCTAAATGACTACCAAACCGTAGCACTCACGTCTGTAGCCATGAAATGCTTTGAAAGGTTGGTAATGGCTCACATCAACACCATTATCCCAGACACCCAAGACCCACTCCAATTTGCATACCGCCAAAACAGATCCACAGATGATCATTTACATTACATTTAAGTCATTTAGCAGACGCTCTTATCCAGAGCGACTTACAAATTGGAAAGTTCATACATATTCATCCTGGTCCCCCCGTGGGAATTGAACCCTGGTCCCCCCGTGGGAATTGAACCCACAACCCTGGCGTTGCAAGCGCCATGCTCTACCAACTGAGCCACACGGCATAATGCAACCTCTACTGCACTTCACACTGCCCTTTCACACCTGGACAAAAGGAACACCTATGTGAGAATGCTATTCCTTGACTACAGCTCAGTTTTCAACACCATAGTACCCTCAAAGCTCATCACTAAGCTAAGGATCCTGGGACTAAACACCTCCCTCTGCAACTGGATCCTGGACTTCCTGATGGGCCGCCCCCAGGTAGTGAGGGTAGGTAGCAACACATCTGCCACGCTGATCCTCAACACTGGAGCTCCCCAGGGGTGCGTGCTCAGTCCCCTTCTGTACTCCCTGTTCACTCATGACTGCACGGCCAGGCACAACTCCAACACCATCATCAAATTTGCAAACGACACAACAGTGGCACTCCTGATCACCGACAACGACGAGACAGCCTATAGGGAGGAGGTCAGAGACCTGACTGTGTGGTGCAAGGACAACAACCTCTCCCTCAACGTGATCAAGACAAAGGAGATGATTGTGGACTACAGGAAAAGGAGGACTGAGCACGCCCCCATTCTCAACGTCGGGGCTGTAGTGGAGCAGGTTGAGAGCTTCAAGATTTTTGGTGTCCACATCAACAACAAACTAAAATGGTCCAAGCACACCAAGACAGTCGTGAAGAGGGAATGACAAAGCCTATTCCCCCTCAGGAAAATAAAAAGATTTGGTCATGGGTCCTGAGATTATCAAAAGGTTCTACAGCTGCAACATCGAGAGCATCCTGACTGGTTGCATCACTGCCTGGTACGGAAATTGCTCGGCCTCCGACCGCAAGGCACAACAGAGGGTAGTGCGTATGGCCCAGTGCATCACTGGGGCTAAGCTTCCTGCCATCCATGACCTCTACACCAGGCGGTGTCAGAGGAAGACCCTAAAATTGTCAAAGACCCCAACCACCCCAGTCATAGACTGTTCTCTCTACTACCGCATGGCAAGCGGTACAGGAGTGCCAAGTCTAGGACAAAAAGGCTTCTCAACAGTTTTTACCCCCAAACCATAAGACTCCTGAACAGGTAATCAAATGGCTACCCGGACTATTTGCATTGTGTGCCCCCCCCCCCACACGCTCTTTTTACGCTGCTGCTACTTTCTGTTGATCAAATATGCTTAGCCACTTTAACTATACATTCATGTACATACTACCTCAATTGGGCCGGCCAACCAGTGCCCCCGCACATTGGCTAACCGGGCTATCTGCATTGTGTCCCGCCACCCACCAACCCCTCTTTTACGCTACTGCTGCTCTCTGTTCATCATATATACATAGTCACTTTAACCGTATCTACATGTACATACTACCTCAATCAGACAGACTAACCGTTGTCTGTATGTAGCCTCGCTAATTTTATAGCCTCGCTACTGTATATAGTCTGTCTTTTTACTGATGTTTAATTTCTTTACCTACCTATTGTTCACCTAACACCTTTTTTGCACTATTGGTTAGAGCCTGTAAGTAAGCATTTCACTGCGCACGTGAAAAATAACCTTTATTTTGATTTGAAATTATCTATCTGTAAACAATTGTTGGAAAAATTACTTGTGTCATGCACAAAGTAGATGTCCTAACCAACTTGCCAAAAGTATAGTTTGTTTTCAAGAAATTTGTGTAGTGGTTTAAAAACAATATTTAATGACCCCAACATAAGTGTATGTAAGCTTCCAACTTCAACTGTAGCTACAAATAGATAGAAAGTGCCCATTTTAGTAGTATTGTGTCAAATCAAAGTAAACAATGCATTACGTAATCCCCCAAAACACTGCAAATAGCAGATCCAAACGAATTAAGCCATTGATTGTGGTGGTTGGAATGCAGCAAATTGCTCATCTCATGTAGAAAACCTCCCATTATAGGCTTTCTCATCATGCTGTTCTTCACACTACTCTCTGTCTCTCTGTCTCTCTGTCTCTCTGCCTCTCTGTCTCTCTGTCTCTCTGTCTCTCTGTCTCTCTGTCTCTCTGTCTCTCTGTCTCACTGCCTCTCTGCCTCTCTGCCTCTCTCCCTCTCTACCTCTCTACCTCTCTGCCTCTCTCGCTCTCTGCCTCTCTGCCTCTCTGCCTCTCTGCCTCTCTCCCTCTCTGCCTCTCTGCCTCTCTGCCTCTCTCCCTCTCTGCCTCTCTGCCTCTCTGCCTCTCTGCCTCTCTGACTCTCTGCCTCTGCCTCTCTCTCCCCTAATACTTGGGATTTAGGAACTGGTGAAAAGGTGATATAACTTTGAGGACAATACTTTTTCTATTTCCTTAGTGGCTCAGTACAGCGTACACAGCAGGGTCATTGACTGAACAGGCTGAATGGTTAGTCAGATTAAACTGGTTATTGTTTAACTTAATTGCCTGAAGCTCTTTAAGTTAAGGAAGGAAGGAACAGGGAAGGGGAACAGAGCACTTGAAGGAATTTCCTTTCCTCTGTCTCTCTCGCTCTCTCTGTCTCTATTCAATTCAATTCAAAGGGCTTTATTGGCATGGGAAATGTGTACTCTCTCTCTCCCTCTTTCTCCCCCCCCCCCCACTCTCTCTCTCTCTCTCTCTCTCTCTCTCTCTCTCTCTCTCTCCCTCTCTTTCTCCCCCCCTCTCTCTCTCTCTCTCTCTCTCTCTCTCTCTCTCCCTCTTTCTCTCCCTCTCTTTCTCCCCCCCCTCTCTCTCTCTCTCTCTCTCTCTCTCTCTCTCTCTCTCTCTCTCTCTCTCTCTTGCTCTCCCACTCTCTCTTTCTCTCCCACTCTTTCTCCCCCTCTCTCTCTCTCTTTCTCTCTAAATTCAATTTCAATTTACAGGCTTTATTGCCATGGTAAACATATGCTTACATTGCCAAAGCAAGTGAAATAGAAAATAAACAAAAAGTGAAATAAACAATAAAACAAATCAACAGTAAACATTACACTCACAAAATGTTCAAATGAATAGAGACATTTCAAATGGCATATTATGGCTATGTAGAGTGTTGTAATAATGTGCAAATAGTTAAATTACAAAAGGGAAAGTAAATCAACATAAATATAGGTTGTATTTACAATGGTGTTTGTTCTTCGCTGGTCGCCCTTTTCTTGTGACAGCAGGTCACACATCTTGCTGCTGTGATGTCACACTGGTATTTCACCCAATAGATATGGGAGTTTATCAAAATTGGGTTTGTTTTCAAATTCTTTGTGGCTCTGTGTAATCTGAGGGAAATATGTCTCTCTAATATGGGACTCGTTTCAGGAAACTAGGCGTATGTGGTGGGTCACTATTTCACAGGAGAGGCATTTGAAAGAAAACTATTTTTTAATCAAAATGTGTTTTGGGGCAGAAATGTCTTCTGGAATATGTGAACTTCCATGTGCCTTAATAGCAAACTTGTATGCCATCTGTAAATACAAATACAATTGTTATATGCCTAGTTGGCTGGACATACCGAGAAATGACGTCCTTGGCCAGCTCTCCTGCTATCTCTCTCAGAATGACCTTCTTGATCCAAATCAGTCAGGTTTCAAGACTAGTCACTCAACTGAAACTGCTCTTCTCTGTATCACGGAGGCGCTCCGCACTGCTAAAGCTAACTCTCTCTCCTCTGCTCTCATCCTTCTAGACCTATCGGCTGCCTTCGATACTGTGAACCATCAGATCCTCCTCTCCACCCTCTCCGAGTTGGGCATCTCCGGCGCGGCCCACGCTTGGATTGCGTCCTACCTGACAGGTCGCTCCTACCAGGTGGCGTGGCGAGAATCTGTCTCCTCACCATGCGCTCTCACCACTGGTGTCCCCCAGGGCTCTGTTCTAGGCCCTCTCCTATTCTCGCTATACACCAAGTCACTTGGCTCTGTCATAACCTCACATGGTCTCTCCTATCATTGCTATGCAGACGACACACAATTAATCTTCTCCTTTCCCCCTTCTGATGACCAGGTGGCGAATCGCATCTCTGCATGTCTGGCAGACATAGCAGTGTGGATGACGGATCACCACCTCAAGCTGAACCTCGGCAAGACGGAGCTGCTCTTCCTCCCGGGGAAGGACTGCCCGTTCCATGATCTCGCCATCACGGTTGACAACTCCATTGTGTCCTCCTCCCAGAGCGCTAAGAACCTTGGCGTGATCCTGGACAACACCCTGTCGTTCTCAACTAACATCAAGGCGGTGGCCCGTTCCTGTCACGTTCCTGACCTGTTTTCCTTTGTTTTGTATTCATTTTAGTTGGTCAGGGCGTGAGTTGGGTGGGTTTGTCTATGTTTTGTATTTCTATGTGGGGTTTTGTGTTCGGCCTGGTATGATTCTCAATTAGAGACAGGTGTGTATTGTTTGTCTCTAATTGAGAGTCATACAAAGGCAGCCAGGGTTTCACTGGTGTTTTGTGGGTGTTTGTTTCCTGTGTTAGTGTTTGGGCCACACAGGACTGTTTGAGGTTAGTCACGTTTGTTGTTTTGTATTTTGTAGTGTTTTCTTGTGTTTTTACATTAAACATGTACAATTACCAATCCGCATCTTGGTCCGATCCATGCTCCTCCTCGTCTGAGGAGGAGAACAACATTGACTGCCTTAACAGAAACACCCACCACAACAGGACCAAGCGGATTGGAGCCGGAGGAAAGGAACTAAAGCAATGGAGAGAAGAGGAATGGAGTTGGGAACAAATATTCAATGGAGAAGGACCCTGGGCTAAGGTTGGTGTGAATCGCCGCTCTCGGGAGGAGAAGGAGGCAGCCACAGCCCAGGAGCGCTGGTATGAGGAGGCAGCACGTATGAGAGGCTGGAAGCCCGAGAGGCTCACCCAAAAATTTCTTGGGGGGGGGGCTAAAGGGGAGTGTGGCGAAGCCAGGTAGGATACCTGAGCCAACTCCCCGGGCTTGCCGTGGAGTGAGAGGGCGTCGTACTGGTCAGACACCGTGTTATGCGGCAAAGCGCACGGTGTCCCCAGTACGCGTGCTTAGCCCAGTGCGGGCTATTCCACCTTGCCGCACTGGGAGGGCTAGGTTGGGCATCGAGCCGAGTGCCATGAAGCCGGCCCAACATATCTGGTCTCCAGTACGTCTCCTCGGGCCGGTGTACATGGCACCAGCCTTACAGGTGGTGTCCCCGGTTCGCCTGCATAGCCCAGTGCGGGCTATTCCACCTCGCCGCACTGGCAGGGCTACGGGGTCCATTCAACCTGGTAAGGTTGGGGAGGCTCGGTGCTCAAGAGCACGTGTCCTCCTTCACGGTCCGGTATATCCGGCGCCACCTTCCCACCCCAGCTCAGTACCACCAGTGCCTACACCACGCACCAGGCTTCCAGTGCATCTCCAGAGCCCTGTTCCTCTTCCACGTACTCTCCCTATGGTGCGTGTCTCCAGCCCGGTGCCTCCAGTTCCGGCACCACGCACCAAGCCTCCTGTGCGTCTCCAGAGCCCTGGACGCACTGTTCCTTCTCCCCGCACTCGCCCTGAGGTGCGTGCCCTCAGCCCGGTACCTCCAGTTCCGGTACCACGCACCAGGCCTAGAGTGCGCCACGAGAGTCCAGTGTGCCCTGTTCCTGTTCCCCGCACTCGCCCTGAGGTGCGTGCCCTCAGCCCGGTACCTCCAGTTTCGGTACCACGCACCAGGCCTATAGTGCGTCTCAGCCGGCCAGAGTCTGCCGTCTGCCCAGCGGTGCCTGAACGGCCCGTCTGCCCAGCGCCGTCTGAGCCATCTGTCTGCCCAGCGCCGTCTGAGCCATCTGTCTGCCCAGCGCCGTCTGAGCCATCTGTCTGCCCAGCGCCGTCTGAGCCATCTGTCTGCCCAGCGCCGTCTGAGCCATCTGTCTGCCCAGCGCCGTCTGAGCCATCTGTCTGCCCAGCGCCGTCTGAGCCATCTGTCTGCCCAGCGCCGTCTGAGCCATCTGTCTGCCCAGCGCCGTCTGAGCCATCTGTCTGCCCAGCGCCGTCTGAGCCATCTGTCTGCCCAGCGCCGTCTGAGCCATCTGTCTGCCCAGCGCCATCTGAGTCATCCGTCTGCCACGAGCCATTAGAGCCGCCCGTCTGTCCCGAGCCAGTAGAGCCGTCCGTCAGTCAGGAGCCGCTAGAGCCGTCCGTCAGTCAGGAGCCGCCAGAGACGCCCGCCAGTCAGGAGCCGCCAGAGACGCCCGCCAGTCAGGAGCCGCCAGAGACGCCCGCCAGTCAGGAGCCGCCAGAGACGCCCGCCAGTCAGGAGCTGCCAGAGACGCCCGCCAGTCAGGAGCTGCCAGAGACGCCCGCCAGTCAGGAGCTGCCAGAGACGTCCGACAGTCCGGAGCTGCCCTACAGTCCGGAGCTGCCCTACAGTCCGGAGCTGCCCTACAGTCCGGAGCTGCCCTACAGTCCGGAGCTGCCACTCAGCCCGGACCTGCCGGAGTCCTTCAGCCAGGACCTGCTGGAGTCCCTCAGCCAGGACCTGCTGCCCCTTATCCCGGTGTTGCCCCTTATCCCGGTGTTGCCCCTTATCCCGGTGTTGCCCCTTGTCCCGGTGCTGCCCCTTGTCCCGGTGCTGCCCCTTGTCCCGGTGCTGCCCCTTGTCCCGGTGCTGCCCCTTGTCCCGGTGCTGCCCCTTGTCCCGGTGCTGCCCCTTGTCCCGGTGCTGCCCCTTGTCCCGGTGCTGCCCCTTGTCCCGGTGCTGCCCCTTATCCCGGTGCTGCCCCTTATCCCGGTGCTGCCCCTTCATTTAGGTGGGGTTAGTGGGAGGGTGGTCATTGGGAGGGGGATAAAGAAGCGGGGATTGATTATGGTGGGGTGGGGACCTCGTCCACCGCCAGAGCCGCCACCGTGGACAGACGCCCACCCAGACCCTCCCCTAGACTTTGTGCTGGTGCGCCCGGAGTTCGCACCTTAAGGGGGGGGTTCTGTCACGTTCCTGACCTGTTTTCCTTTGTTTTGTATTCATTTTAGTTGGTCAGGGCGTGAGTTGGGTGGGTTTGTCTATGTTTTGTATTTCTATGTGGGGTTTTGTGTTCGGCCTGGTATGATTCTCAATTAGAGACAGGTGTGTATTGTTTGTCTCTAATTGAGAGTCATACAAAGGCAGCCAGGGTTTCACTGGTGTTTTGTGGGTGTTTGTTTCCTGTGTTAGTGTTTGGGCCACACAGGACTGTTTGAGGTTAGTCACGTTTGTTGTTTTGTATTTTGTAGTGTTTTCTTGTGTTTTTACATTAAACATGTACAATTACCAATCCGCATCTTGGTCCGATCCATGCTCCTCCTCGTCTGAGGAGGAGAACAACATTGACTGCCTTAACAGTTCCTGTAGGTTCATGCTCTACAACATCCCTAGAGTACGACCCTGCCTCACACAGGAAGCGGCGCAGGTCCTAATCCAGGCACTTGTCATCTCCCGTCTGGATTACTGCAACTCGCTGTTGCCTGGGCTCCCTGCCTGTGCCATTAAACCCCTACAACTCATCCAGAATGCCGCAGCCCGTCTGGTGTTCAACCTTCCCAAGTTCTCTCACGTCACCCCGCTCCTCCGCTCTCTCCACTGGCTTCCAGTTGAAGCTCGCATCCGCTACAAGACCATGGTGCTTGCCTACGGAGCTGTGAGGGGAACGGCACCTCAGTACCTTCAGGCTCTGATCAGGCCCTACACCCAAACAAGGGCACTGCGTTCATCCACCTCTGGCCTGCTCGCCTCCCTACCACTGAGGAAGTACAGTTCCCGCTCAGCCCAGTCAAAACTGTTCACTGCTCTGGCACCCCAATGGTGGAACAAACTCCCTCACGACGCCAGGACAGCGGAGTCAATCACCACCTTCCGGAGACACCTGAAACCCCACCTCTTCAAGGAATACCTAGGATAGGATAAAGCAATCCTTCTGACCCCCCCGCCCCCCCCTTAAAAGATTTAGATGCACTATTGTAAAGTGGGTGTTCCACTGGATGTCATAAGGTGAATGCACCAATTCGTAAGTCGCTCTGGATAAGAGCGTCTGCTAAATGACTTAAATGTAATGTAAATGTAAAAATGAGTTTGGATTGCCATATTGCACGCTTCTGTCTATTTGAGCTGGTCAGTAGGTAATCCTGCCTGACATGGCTTTAAAAAATATATATCACATTGTATTTCTGCATAATTGTTGCTCTCCACTTTCTGGAGGACCGAGTTTCGAATACAGTGAAATTAGAGTCTGATAGCTAAAGAGATGGAGAAAACACCTGTCTCCGGATTACATCTTCAAACTAAAGGAACCTGTGACAGGGAGAAGAGGCCATTCCAAGTGTACGGGTAAGATAGTCTGGCTAGCTACATTTTTCAGATATTACATGTTTCTAATTTTGACGCTTACACCACGTCAAGTTAAAGTGTACTGTTAGCTTGCTAGCTAACGTTAGCTAGCTGGCTCGCTTGCTAATGTAACGCGCATGATCTTATTATTTGTATCTCAGAGCCATTTGCTTTGCTAGTTATAGCCTAGTGTTAGCTAGCTGACATTGAACCTGGTAGGTTAGCTACCTGCATGTTCATGCAGGGTAGTAACGTCATGAGTTGGGATTATGGTTAATTGTTTAGCTAGCTAGCTAGCTACATGTATTAACAAAAGACTTCACTATGCTAGTATCCATTTTAACAGAATGTCAATGCGGCAACTGTTGATAGACACAGCTGGAAAATTCACTCTGGCTATCTACTTCGATTTCAGAGCCCTCTCATCTGAGTGTGCCAGAGCGAAGAATAACTGACGAATTTGCGAATGCTCAACACCCGTTGAATATGGCCATTGTCAGTAAACATTAGCAAAAAAGCGCAAAATGATGCCAGCAGCACAGTTGCAGTCACCAACGCAGTTGCAGTCACCAGTTGCAGACACCAAGTAAGCCAGTGGTTGGGTGCTTGACTGCTGTTGTTAGGGCAGAATACTCGGATCAACCCTGAAAGAGATGGGTGGGGCTAAAGCTTAAGAGGGTGTGAACGATGCTGAATGGGTGTAGACAAAGAAGAGCTCTCCAGTTGGTACCAAAACATTGAAAGTTAATTTCCTCAACATTCAAAGCAGAATTACTTTCCCATTGTTCCTCACATGCAGTGTAGGATATACCATTTTGTAGCTCTGATTCTCTGCTTTTATCAAATGTAAAATAACATAATTTCTAATTTTGCTTTTATGACTGAATCAAGGGGTTCGGTCACATATGGTCACACATTTGTCAGAAGGTTAGGAAGTGCAGCTCAGTTTCCACCTCATTTTGTAGGCAGTGTGCACATAAACTCTCTTCTCTAAATCTTAAGCCTAGGCATCCCGCTAGCGGGACAACTTCCGGTGAACTTGGAGGAACCTCTCTTCCCTATTACACCCTCCTCCCCCTCCTCCCTCTCCTCCCTATTACACCCTCCTCCCCCTCCTCCCTCTCCTCCCTATTACACCCCTCCTCCCTCTCCTCCCTATTACACCCTCCTCCCCCTCCTCCCTCTCCTCCCTATTACACCCCTCCTCCCCCTCCTCCCTATTACACCCTCCTCCCCCTCCTCCCTCTCCTCCCTATTACACCCCTCCTCCCTCTCCTCCCTATTACACTCTCCTCCCTCTCCTCCCTATTACACCCCTCCTCCCTCTCCTCCCTATTACACTCTCCTCCCTCTCCTCCCTATTACACCCCTCCTCCCCCTCCTCCCTATTACACTCTCCTCCCTCTCCTCCCTATTAAGCCCCTCCTCCCTCTCCTCCCTATTACACTCTCCTCCCTCTCCTCCCTATTACACCCCTCCTCCCCCTCCTCCCTCTCCTCCCTATTACACCCCTCCTCCCTCTCCTCCCTATTACACTCTCCTCCCTCTCCTCCCTATTACACCCCTCCTCCCCCTCCTCCCTCTCCACCCTATTACACCCTCCTCCCTCTCCTCCTTATTACACCCCTCCTCCCTCTCCTCCCTATTACACCCCTCCTCCCCCTCCTCCCTATTACACCCTCCTCCCTCTCCTCCCTATTACATACCTCCTCCCCCTCCTCCCTATTACACCCCTCCTCCCCCTCCTCCCTATTACACCCTCCTCCCTATTACACCCTCCTCCCTCTCCTCCCTATTACACCCCTCCTCCCCCTCCTCCCTATTACACCCTCCTCCCTATTACACCCTCCTCCCTATTACACCCCTCCTCCCTATTACACCCCTCCTCCGCCTCCTCCCTATTACACCCTCCTCCCTATTACACCCCTCCTCCCTCTCCTCCCTATTACACCCCTCCTCCCCCTCCTCCCTATTACACCCCTCCTCCCCCTCCTCCCTCTTCTCCCTATTACACCCCTCCTCCCTCTCCTCCCTATTACACCCCTCCTCCCTCTCCTCCCTATTACACCCCTCCTCCCTCTCCTCCCTATTACACCCCTCCTCCCTCTCCTCCCTATTACACCCCTCCTCCCTCTCCTCCCTCTCCTCCCTATTACACCCCTCCTCCCTCTCCTCTCTATTACACCCCTCCTCCCCCTCCTCCCTATTACACCCCTCCTCCCCCTCCTCGCTCTCCTCCCTATTACACCCCCTCCTCCCTCTCCTCCCTATTACACCCCTCCTCCCTCTCCTCCCTATTACACCCCTCCTCCCTCTCCTCCCTATTACACCCCTCCTCCCCCTCCTCCCTATTACACCCTCCTCCCTCTCCTCCCTATTACAACCTCCTCCCTCTCCTCCCTATTACACCCCTCCTCCCTCTCCTCCCTATTACACCCCTCCTCCCTCTCCTCCCTATTACACCCTCCTCCCTCTCCTCCCTATTACACCCTTCCTCCCCCTCCTCCCTATTACACCTTCCTCCCTATTACACCCTCCTCCCTCTCCTCCCTATTACACTCTCCTCCCTCTCCTCCCTATTACACCCCTCCTCCCTCTCCTCCCTATTACACTCTCCTCCCTCTCCTCCCTATTACACCCCTCCTCCCTCTCCTCCCTATTACACTCTCCTCCCTCT
Organism: Salvelinus fontinalis; assembly: GCF_029448725.1. Classification (NCBI taxonomy): domain Eukaryota; kingdom Metazoa; phylum Chordata; class Actinopteri; order Salmoniformes; family Salmonidae; genus Salvelinus; species Salvelinus fontinalis. Next base: position 69,095,224 of record NC_074667.1, read on the forward strand.
CCTCCCTATTACACCCCTCCTCCCCTCCTCCCTATTACACTCTCCTCCCTCTCCTCCCTATTACACCCCTCCTCCCTCTCCTCCCTATTACACTCTCCTCCCTCTCCTCCCTATTACACCCCTCCTCCCCCTCCTCCCTCTCCTCCCTATTACACCCCTCCTCCCTGTCCTCCCTATTACACTCTCCTCCCTCTCCTCCCTATTACACCCCTCCTCCCCCTCCTCCCTCTCCACCCTATTACACCCTCCTCCCTCTCCTCCTTATTACACCCCTCCTCCCTCTCCTCCCTATTACACCCCTCCTCCCCCTCCTCCCTATTACACCCTCCTCCCTCTCCTCCCTATTACATACCTCCTCCCCCTCCTCCCTATTACACCCTTCCTCCCCCTCCTCCCTATTACACCCTCCTCCCTATTACACCCTCCTCCCTCTCCTCCCTATTACACCCCTCCTCCCCCTCCTCCCTATTACACCCTCCTCCCTATTACACCCTCCTCCCTATTACACCCCTCCTCCCTATTACACCCCTCCTCCGCCTCCTCCCTATTACACCCTCCTCCCTATTACACCCCTCCTCCCTCTCCTCCCTATTACACCCCTCCTCCCTATTACACCCCTCCTCCCCCTCCTCCCTCTCCTCCCTATTACACCCCTCCTCCCTCTCCTCCCTATTACACCCCTCCTCCCTCTCCTCCCTATTACACCCCTCCTCCCTCTCCTCCCTATTACACCCCTCCTCCCTCTCCTCCCTATTACACCCCTCCTCCCCCTCCTCCCTCTCCTCCCTATTACACCCCTCCTCCCTCTCCTCCCTATTACACCCCTCCTCCCTCTCCTCCCTATTACACCCCTCCTCCCTCTCCTCCCTATTACACCCCTCCTCCCTCTCCTCCCTATTACACCCCTCCTCCCTCTCCTCCCTCTCCTCCCTATTACACCCCTCCTCCCTCTCCTCCCTATTACACCCCTCCTCCCCCTCCTCCCTATTACACCCCATGATAGTTTGTTGGTGATGTGGACACCAAGGAACTTGAAACTCTCGACCCGCTCCACTA
>NC_074667.1:69099279-69106779 GCF_029448725.1 Salvelinus fontinalis
GGAGATGTTTAATGTGAGTCTGAAAGAAGAGTTTACAGTCTAGCCAGACACCTAGGTATTTGTAGTTGTCCACATATTCTAAGTCAGAACCGTAGTGATGCTGGACGGGCGGGCAGGTGCGGGCAGCGATTGGTTGAAGAGCATGCATTTAGTTTGACTTGCAATTAAGAGCAGTTGGAGGCCACGGAAGGAGAGTTGTATGGCATTGAAGCTCATCTGGAGGTTGATCATATCTGTTTTCTTTCAAATACGTTCAGCATTTGTCTTAGTCTACCTGGATTGTTAAACATGAGGGATTTGCACTTCTATTCTGCACAGTATCCAAAGAAGGGACAGAGGTATACAGAATGGTATCGTCTGCGTAGAGGTGGATCAAATAACCACCAGCAGCGAGATCGACATCATTGATGTATACAGAGAAGAGAGTCAGCCTGAGAATTGAACCCTGTGGCACCCCCATAGAGACTGCCAGAGGTAAGGACAACAGGCCCTCCGATTTGGAGACGTACTGAATTCAATCGGAGAAGTAGTTGGTGAACCAAACGAGGCAATCATTTGAGAAACCAAGGCTGTTATTAAGTCTGCCAATAAGAATGTTGTGATTGACAGAGTCGAAAGCCTTGGCCAGGTCGATGAATACGGCTGCACAGTAATGTCTCTTATTGTTGGCAGTTATGATATTGTTTAGGATTTCGAGTGTGGCTGAAGTGCACCCATGACCAGCTCGGAAACTAGATTGCATAGCGGAGAAGGTACGGTGAGGTTCCAAATGGTCGGTAATCTGTTTGTTAACTTAGCTTTCAAAGACCTTAGAAAGGCAGGGTAGGATAGATATAGGTCTGTAGCAGTTTGGGTCTAGAGTGTCTCCCCCTTTGAAGAGGGGGATGACCACGGCTGCTTTCCAATCTATGGGAATCTCAGACGATATGAAAGATAGGTTGAACATGCTAGTAATAGGGGTTGCAATAATTTTGCCAGATAATTTTAAAAAGAGAGGGTCCAGATTGTCTAGCCCGGCTGATTTGTAGGGTCCAGATTTTGCAGCTCTTTCAGAACATCAGCTATCTGGATTTGGGTGAAGGAAAAGTGAGGGCGGTTTGGGCGAGTTGCTGTGGGGAGCGCAGGGCTGTTGGCCAGCATGGCCAGCCGTAGAAAAATGCTTATTGAAATTCTCAATTATTGTGGATTTATCAGTGGTGACAGTGTTACCTAGCCTCAGAGTAGTGGGCAGCTGGGAGGAGGTGCTCTTATTCTCCATGGACTTTACAGTGTCCCAGAAATTTTGAGTTTGTACTACAGGATGCAAATTTCTATTTGAAAAAGCTAGCCTTAGCTTTCCTATCTGCCTGTGTATATTGGTTCCTAACTTCCCTAAAAAGTAGCATATCACGGGGGCTATTCGATGCTAATGCAGAGCGCCACAGGATGTTTTTGTGCTGGTCAAAGGCAGTCAGGTCTGGAGTGAACCAAGGGCTATATCTGTTCCTAATTCTACATTTTTTTGAATGGAGCATGCTTATTTAAGATGGTGAGGAAGGCACTTTTAAAGAAAACCCTACTGACGAGATGAGGTCAATGTCATTCCAGGATACCCTCATCGATTAGAAAGACCTGTTCGCTGAAGTGTTTTAGGGAGCGTTTGACAGTGATGAGGGGTGGTCGTTTGACCGCAGACCCATTACGGATGCAGGCAATGAGGCAGTGATCGCTGAGATCTTGGTTGAAAACAGCAGAGGTGTATTTGGAGGGTGAATTAGTTAGGATGATATCTATGAGGGTGCCCGTGTTTATGGATTTGGGGTTGTACCTGGTAGGTTCATTGATCATTTGTATGAGATTGAGGGGTTCAAGCTTAGATTGTAGGATGGCCGGGGTGTTAAGCATGTCCCAGTTTAGGTCACCTAGCAGCATGAGCTCAGAAGATAGATGGGGGGCAATCAATTCACATATGTTGTCCAGGGCACAGCTGGGGGCAGAGGGTGGTCTATAGCAAGCGGCAACGGTGAGAGACTTGTTTCTGGAAAGGTGAATTTTTAGAAGTAGAAGCTCGAATTGTTTTGATACAGACCTGGATAGTATGACAGAACTCTGCAGGCTGTCTCTGCAGTAGATTGCAACTCCGCCCCCTTTGACAGTTCTATCTTGGCGGAAAATGTTATAGTTAGGGATGGAAATTTCAGGAGTTTTGTCAGTTTTCCTAAGCCAGGAATCAGACATGGCTAAGACATCCGGGTTTCAATATTAACCATGTCATGTCAGTACTATACAATCATTAGCTATGTACTGTCAAACCAGCACACCGTTTCTGAGTGTGTTGACAACAGCTATATTGTACAGTATGGTGTAAGGCACTGTAAGACTTGTTTTCTTTATAGGTTGCAGCCATGGGTTCAAACATGTATTTCTATTGAATTATTTATTATTTAAATTAACATTTTCTGTGTATTTTGATTATTTTCAAATAATGTGTTCGTGAGTCAACTGGGGGCAATAGTGGTTAGAGCAATGGGTCAGTAACCCGAAAGGTTGCTGGATCGAATCCCAGAGCTGTGAAGGTAAAAATCTGTCGTTCTGAAAAAGGAAATGAAAGCAAATAACAACGTTTTCTTAATTAACTGTCTTGTGTAGTTAAGTTTTAAATAAGAAAAGAAAACAATTATCAAAAGAAAACAAGTTTAATGATGTTATAATCTTTTCCTTTAAATAGGCTACAATTTGAAAGTATATTCAAACATTTTTTGCAAATACTCTTTTCAAATACCTGGGTTAAATGCATGGGAGTGTATTTGAGTCAGTGTATTTGAGTATTTTCAAATTCTTCCAATACATTCCAAGTGTATTTCCAACTGCATTCCAACATTCAACTACTTGTTTTTCAAATTAAAACATATCTGAATACATACTTCAAAATGTGTGTGAAAGTAACTGACATATTTCAAATAGTATTTGAACCAAGGTCTGATAGGCTGCTGTTAGGCCTTGTTATATGGCTACCAACAGGTCTCTCCTTCAGAATAAGTCTATTGGCCTCGAAGGCCTTGGGGAGTGATAAACCACTATTGTGTTGTGTCAACACCAGCTTGGTATGCAAAAAATATTTACTTTCAAGTGTCGCATAATAGCCGTACAGCTGTTCTTGAAATAAACATGTATCCAACAAAGTTCCCCTTGTGTTCATGACAGGGGTTGGTACATTGCATCTTAATTGTTATTAACCAACCGTGAACAAGTGAACGATTCATCAGAGGAGTCTCATCTTCAGATCAGAATCAGATTCACAGTGCTTTATATGTTAACTCAGAAATCACCTTTAAATGTCAATCATAAACGCTTTATATGTTAACTCAGAAATCACCTTTAAATGTCAATCATAAACGCTTTATATGTTAACTCAGAAATCACCTTTAAATGTCAATCATAAACGCTTTATATGTTAACTCAGGAATCACCTTTAAATGTCAATCATAAACGCTTTATATGTTAATTCAGAAATCACCTTTAAATGTCAATCATAAACGCTTTATATGTTAACTCAGAAATCACCTTTAAATGTCAATCATAAACACTTTATATGTTAACTCAGAAATCACCTTTAAATGTCAATCATAAACGCTTTATATGTTAACTCAGAAATCACCTTTAAATGTCAATCATAAACACTTTATATGTTAACTCAGAAATCACCTTTAAATGTCAATCATTCTATAAAGTGCGGTCCAGATTAAATCTAGACCTTCCTGTCATTTCAGTGAATGTGTTTCCCATCAAGGCAGTATTAGTGACGTAATCACTTCATGTGTTCCCCACCAAGGCAGTGTCAGTGATGTGATCACTTCATGTGTTCCCCATCAAGGCAGTATTAGTAATGTGATCAATTCCATGTGTTCCCCATCAAGGCAGTATTAGTGATGTAATCACTGCATGTGTTCCCCATCAAGGCAGTATTAGTGAAGTAATCACTTCATGTGTTCCCCATCAAGGCAGTGTGAGGGATGTAATCACTTCATGTGTTCCCCATCAAGGCAGTATTAAAAAAAGGATAAATAAATCAAGGTAGTGTTAGTGATGTGAACACACCTCCCTGATTATCATAGTGAAGACATCAAAACTAGGAAATAACACATATGGAATCAGATACCGTGGTAAACAAATCAAAATAGATTCTTCCTAATTGCCACCAGTTGCCTTGATGACAGCTTTGCACACTCTTGGCATTCTCTCAGCCAGCTTCACCTGGAATGCTCTTCCAACAGTCTTGAAGAAGTTCCCAAATATGCTGAGCACTTGTTGGTTGCTTTTCCTTCACTCTGCAGCCCAACTCATCCCAAATCATCTCAAATGGGTTGAAGATGGTTGATTGTGGAGGCGTGGTCATCTGATGCAGCACTCCATCACTCTCCTTCTTGGTCAAATAGCCCTTACACAGCCTGAAGGTGTGTTAGGTCATTGTCCTGTTTAAAAACAAATGATAGTCCCACTAAACGCAAACTAGATGGGAAGGCGTATCGCTGCACTCCAATCCCTTGACTGTGTTGTCCTTAAAACTTCTTCTGGCTGCAAGCCCGACGTCGGTACACTTATGACAACAGCCAGCTCAATTGCAGGGCGCGAAATTCAAAATATATATATTTTTTAAATATTTAACTTTCACACATTAACAAGTCCAATACAGCATATGAAAGGTACACATCTTGTGAATCTAGCCAACATGTCCGATTTTTAAAATGTTTTACAGGGAAGACACAATATGTAAATCTATTAGCTAAACACGTTAGCAAAAGACACCACTTTTTTTACTCCACCAGTTTTTTACTCCAACAGTAGCTATCACAAATTTGACCAAATAAAGATATAAATAGCCACCAACCAAGAAACAACTTCATTAGATGACAGTCTGATAACACATTTATTGTATAGCATATGTTTTGTTAGAAAAATGTGCATATTTCAGGTATAAATCAAAGTTTACATTGCAGCTACAGTCAGAAATTGCACCGAAAGCAGCCATAATAATTACAGGCACCAACGTGAAATACCTAATTACTCATCATAAAACATTTCTGAAAAATACATAGTGTACAGCAAATGAAAGACAGGCATCTTGTGATTCCAGCCAATATTTCCGATTTATTAAGTGTTTTACAGCGAAAAAAAAATGTAGCGTTATATTAGCTTAGCAGAATAGCCAGAAACACTTGGGCGCCGACGACTAGGACAGATAAATGAAATAACATCATAAAATGGGTCTTACTTTTGGTGATCTTCCATCAGAATGTTGGACAATGTGTCCTTTGTCCAGAACAGTCGTTGTTTGGATTCAGAACAGCAACTTTCCCTCTTCATTTAGCAAGTGCGCCAGCTGGGTGGCACGACACTCTCCATGTCAACAAACGGAAGAGAACGGAACACGGCAAAACTCCCGAAAAAAATTCAATAATCTGATGAAACTATATTGAAAAAACATACTTTACGATGATATGGTGACATGTATCAAATAAAATCAAAGCCGGAGATTGTAGTTGCCTATAACGGCAGCTGAACAAAAGGCAATCCCACTGTCCAGCTCGCGCTCTTCAGAGTACCAAAAATGGGGGACACGTCATTCCAAGATGATGTGTTCCATCTTAGACCAAGACAATCACCTCATTTCTTCTCTCACAGCCTCTTGACACCCAGAGGAAGGTGTATGACGTGCATGTATACTAATAGGTCTTGTGCCCATTTATAGGCAGGAAGAAGAACAGAGCATCGATTTCAGACTTTCCACTTCCTGGTCAGGAAATTTGCTGCAGAATGAGTTCTGTTTCACTCAGAGAAATAATTCAAACGGTTTTAGAAACTAGATAGTGTTTTCTATCCAATAGTAATAATAATATGCATATTGTATGAGCAAGAATTGAGTACGAGGCCGTTTGAAATGGACACCTTTTATCTGGCTACTCAATACTTCCCCTTGCAGCCCAAACAGGTTAAGCCATGTTGCCACCACTTTGGAAGTATGCTTGGGGTCATTGTCAATTTGGAAGACCCATTTGCGACCAAGCTTTAACTTCCTGACTGATGTGTTAAGATGTTGCTTCAATATATCCACATATTTTCCTCCCTCATGATGCCATCTATTTTGTGAAGTGCACCAGTCACTCCTGCAGCAAAGCACCCCCACAACATGATGCTGCCACCCCCACCCCCACGCTTCATGGTTGGGATGGTGTTCTGCGGTAGCCATGCTGGTTAGGTTAGGTCTACAGATCTCCATCGGTCTAATGTCCATTGCTCGTGTTTCTTGGCCCAAGCAAGGCTTTTCTTCTGATTGGTGTCCTTTAGTAGTGGTTTCTTTGCAGCAATTCAACCACGAAGGCCTGATTCACATAGTCTCCTCTGAACAGTTGATGTTTGAGATGTGTCTGTTACTTGAACTCTGCGAAGCATTTATTTGGGCTGTAATCTGAGGTGCAGTTAACTCTAATGAACTTATCCTCTGCAGAAGAGGTACAGTAACTCTGGGTATTCCTTTCCTGTGGCAGTCCTCATGAGAGCCAGATTCATCATAGCGCTTGATGGTTTTTGAGGACTGCACTTGAAGAAACTTTCAAAGTTCTTGACATTTTCGGGAACAGCCATAAAAAAGCCAGACTACGGTTTGCAACTGCACATGGGGACAAAGATCGTACTTTTTGGAGAAATGCCCTCTGGTCTGATGAAACACAAATAGAAATGTTTGGTCATAATGACCATCGTTTTGTTAGGAGGAAAAAGGGGACCCTTGCAAGCCGAAGAACACCATCCCAAACGTGAAGCACGGGGGTGGCAGCATCATGTTGTGGGCGTGCTTCGCTGCAGGAGTGACTGATGCACTTCACAAAATAGATTGCATCATGAGGGAGGAAAACATGTGGATATATTGAAGCAACATCTTAACACATCAGTCAGGAAGTTAAAGCTTGGTCGCAAATGGGTCTTCCAAATTGACAATGACCCCAAGCATATTTCCAAAGTGGTGGCAACATGGCTTAAGGACAACACAGTCAAGGGATTGGAGTGGCCATCACAAAGCCCTGACCTCAATCCCATATAAAATTTGTGGGCAGAACGGAAAAAGCGTGTGCGAGCAAGGATGCCTACAAACCTGACTCAGTTACACCAGCTCTGTCAGGAGGAATGGGACAAATTTCAACCAACTTATTGTGAGAAGCTTGTGGAAGGCTACCCAAAACGTTTGACCCAAGTTAAACAATTTAAAGTCAATGCTACCAAATACTAATTGAGTGTATGTAAACTTCTGACCCACTGGGAATGTGATGAAAGAAATAAAAGCTGAAATAAATCATTCTCTCTACTACTATTCTGACATTTCACATTCTTCAAATGAAGTGGTGATCCTAACTGACCTAAAACAGGGAATTTTTATTGGGATTAAATGTCAGGAAATGGGAAAAACGGAGTGTAAATGTTATTGAATAAGGTGTATGTAAACTTCCGACTTCAACAGTAGCCTTGTTA
>NC_074667.1:69109279-69116779 GCF_029448725.1 Salvelinus fontinalis
CTGTTTCATTCCATTGTAAACCAAATGAACATGACCCAGGCATGTGATAAGGGACAGGGGGAATCTGAGGAACACAGGACACTGTTTCATTCCATTGTAAACCAAATGAACATGACCCAGGCATCTGATAAGGGACAGGGTGAATCTGAGGAACACAGGACACTGTTTCATTCCATTGTAAGCCTAATGAACATGACCCAGGCATCTGACAAGGGACAGGGGGAATCTGAGGAACACAGGACACTGTTTCATCTTGTTTTACCTAACATGAATAATTCAGGTATCAATCAGAAGCCAGGGGGGTTTTGTTAGCACTTTGTTAGAAAAAGTTTCCATGCACGTGAACATAAACGTAACGTTTAATCACAGCCCATTGCATTTTACCCACATGCTGTCAGTTCAACCTTTAATGAAGGGGGGTAGTTCTCCCATCCTCTACAGTTGTCAGACGTATTTATAAAGCTCTTGTAGAGAAAGAGAGTGCTGAATACTACAGCTGGAATAGATTCACAATAGCAGGGAGCAATTGCTACGTAATTCAACGGTCCATGGCAATTTGATTTGGTCTTTTAGTGGGCTGAATATGCTAATTAATTTGATGTGTTTGATAACATTCCACTCGTTCCTCTCCATCCATTACCATGAGCCCATCCTCCCCAATGAAGGTGCTACCAGCCTCCTGTGGCGGGGAGTAGACACAATGTGGTCAAACGCCTAGTACACCTGTTATGGTTCTATGTGGCAGAGTTCTGGAATACCCGTAGAAATATAATTACTGGAACAGACATTGCCATTCAAGTCCAGTCATTCTAGGTCTGGTGAGGTCATGGATCTATGTGGGTAGAGGATTTCCAAAGCTTGGTGAGTGGCAGGACCAGCACTATCTGTTGTGACCAGTAAGCTCTCCGCTGTGTATGACACCAAGTATATTCCTGCTGCTATTGGCCTGTGTTCTAGGAGAGATGCTATAGGTCTGTCTTCTAGGAGAGATGCTATAGGTCTGTGTTCTAGGAGAGATGCTATTGGCATGTGTTCTAGGAGAGATGCTATTGGTCTGTGTTCTAGGAGAGATGCTATAGGTCTCTGATCTAGGAGAGATGCTATAGGTCTCTATTCTAGGAGAGATGCTATAGGTCTCTGATCTAGGAGAGATGCTATTGGCCTGTGTTCTAGTAGAGATGCTATTGGCCTGTGTTCTAGGAGAGATGCTATTGGTCTGTGTTCCAGGAGAGATGCTATAGGTCTCTGTTCTAGGAGAGATGCTATAGGTCTCTGATCTAGGAGAGATGCTATAGGTCTCTGTTCTAGGAGAGATGCTATAGGTCTCTGATCTAGGAGAGATGCTATAGGTCTGTGTTCTAGGAGAGATGCTATAGGCTTGTGTTCTAGGAGAGATGCTATAGGTCTCTGATCTAGGAGAGATGCTATAGGTCTCTGTTCTAGGAGAGATGCTATAGGTCTCTGATCTAGGAGAGATGCTATTGGCCTGTTTTCTAGGAGAGATGCTATAGGTCTGTTTTCTAGGAGAGATGCTATAGGTCTGTGTTCTAGTAGAGATGCTATTGGTCTGTGTTCTAGGAGAGATGCTATAGGTCTCTGATCTAGGAGAGATGCTATAGGTCTGTTTTCTAGGAGAGATGCTATAGGTCTGTGTTCTAGGAGAGATGCTATAGGTCTGTGTTCTAGGAGAGATGCTATAGGTCTCTGATCTAGGAGAGATGCTATAGGTCTCTGATCTAGGAGAGATGCTATAGGTCTTTGATCTAGGAGAGATGCTATTGGTCTGTGTTCTAGGAGAGATGCTATAGGTCTCTGTTCTAGGAGAGATGCTATAGGTCTGTGTTCTAGGAGAGATGCTATTGGCCTGTGTTCAGGAGCTGTCTACATCAGACCCTCATCTGCCTTTTTGTATTTAAATAAAGCTTTTCTTTACCTGTCTTCATCTAGCGACCCTCTGCGTCCAGGCTTTTTCTACACCAGTCCTCCTTCTCGGGATCCATCATGTTCTTATCGATCATCCCGTAGACGACGCCCACTGCCATGAAGTCTAGAAAAGCATTAACCTTTTGTAATTGATTCCTTTATATTAAGAGGCATCAATTTCTTCTTAAGGAACTAGACTATAACAGTATTATAATCTGCTTTGTGTCATTGCTCATGGATATCCTGAGGCCACGGTGAAAGGGTTTGTTAAATTTGGAAAGTCAAGAGAATTCCCTTTCCTTGGGGGTGTTGTTATTTTAACGACCTCCAACCAATCACACACGGCTCTAAATACACTTTTATTACGGGCATAATAAAACAAATGTGCCAGGGAATAACACAGCAATGGGGATAATGATACCTTAAACCTTTGCGAATAGATAATTCACGGACAGCTGCGCCCCCAAAAATGGCAACCTATTCCTTATGAGGTGCACTGCTCTTGACCGGGTCATTTGGGGGGGGGGGGGCAGACTACACCTCGACCTTCCCTCTGCCAATCCAATAATCACTAAACGTATGTTATCTTCTGTCAGTACTGCTACTTCTCTCGAGCACAAATCAAATCAAATCTGTCACATACACATGGTTAGCAGATGTTAATGCGAGTGTAGCGAAATGCTTGCGCTTCTAGTTCCGACCATGCAGTAATATCTAACGAGTAATCTAACGTTAACAATTTCACAACAACTACCTTATACGCACAAGTGTAAAGGAATGAATAAGAATATGTACATAAAAATATATGAATGAGCGATGGCCGAACGGCATAGGCAAGATGCAGTAGATGGTATAGAGTACAGTATAAATATATGAGATGAGTAATGTAGGGTATGTAGACATTATATAGAGTGGCATTGTTTAAAGTGGCTGGTGATACATTTATTACATCCAATTTTTCATTATTAAAGTGGCTAGAGATGAGTCAGTATGTTGGCAGCAGCCACTCAATGTTAGTGGTGGCTGTTTAACAGTCTGATGGCCTTGAGATAGAAGCTGTTTTTCAGTCTCTCGGTCCCTGCTTTGATGCACCTGTACTGACCTCGCCTTCTGGATGATAGTGGGGTGAACAGGCAGTGGCTCGGGTGGTTGTTGTCCTTGATGATCTTTTTGGCCTTCCTGTGACATCGGGTGGTGTAGGTGTCCTGGACGGCAGGTAGTTTGCCCCCGGTGATGCGTTGTGCACACCTCATTACCATCTGGAGAGCCTTACGGTTGTGGGCGGAGCAGTTGCCGTACCAGGCGGTGATACAGCCCGACAGGATGCTCTCGATGGTGCATCTGTAAAAGTTTGTGAGTGTTTGTGTAATTGCAAATGGATTTCCTAATTAGTTTAAATAACTACCTTCTAAATACAACCATATCTACCTTACAATTAGCATTCATACCTACCTTCTAATCACAACCATATCTACTTACAATTAGCATTCATACCTACCTTCTAAACACAACCATATCTACCTTACAATTATCATTCATACTCCTACCTTCAAAACACAACCATACCTACCTTACTATTAAGCCTTTCAAAATCAAATCAAATGTTATTTGTCACATGCGCCGAATACAACAAGAGTAGGTAGACCTTACGTTGAAATACTTAATTACAAACTCTTATGTAAAAAATACATTTGAAAAAATATAAAATTTAAGTAACATAATTAAACATAATTAATTAAAGAGCAGCAGTAAAATAACAACAGCGAGGCTATATACATGGGGTACCGGTACAGAGACAATGTGTGGGGGCACCGGTTAGTCGAGGTAATTGAGGTACTATGTACATGTAGGTAGAGTTAAAGTGACTATGCATAGATAATAAACAGAGAGTAGCATTAGCGTAAAAGAGGTGTCTGGGTGGCCCTTAGATTAGTTGTTCAGTAGTCTTATGGCTTGGCGGTAGAAGCTGTTAACTTCTTGAGAATACAGGGGGTGCTGTTTTCGCATTAGCATAATTTCCTCTACAGATTAAACTGCCTCTTATTCAATTATTGCTCTTACTATATGCATATAATTAATACCATTGGATAGAAAACAATCTATAGTTTCTAAAACCGTTTCAATTTTGTCTCTGAGTGAAACAGAAGTCATTTGACAGCACTTTCCCTGACCAAGAAGAAGAATGCAAGATGTGTATGCTCGCTTCAACGCTCTGCCTATATATGGTCACGCCACCTATGACCCGAAACACACTTCATTCGTCTTCCTCTGGGTGTCAAGAGGACGTCAGAGGAGAAATTTTTTGTTTAACTTGTACTGACGTGAAATAAGACCTATTTATTTGGCGTGACCGACAACTTCCGGTTCTCTGAAACGCGCGATTTGGAAGTGCGATTGTCTACAGTTTTGCTGCCGTTACGGATGAAAACTATCTCTGTCTCGAAGTTTGTTTGATACATGTGACCATATCATCTTAATGTATGTTTATTCAATATAGTTTTATCAGATTATTTGAATTTTTTCGGGAGTTTTGCCGTGTTCCGTTCTGTGAGTTTTTTTACTTTGGACAGAACCGTGCCAGTCGACCAGTACCTATGCTAAATGAAGAGGGAAAGTTGCCATTATGAATGGATTGAACGACTCATCAGGACTAAGGACACCTTGATCAACATTCTGATGAAAGATCAGCAATAGTAAGACCCAATTTACGATGTTATTTCATATATCTGTCGTGCATGTGAACTGGTCGGGGGCGCCCAGCTGGTTCTGGCTGGCGTGGCTATGCTAATTTAGCGCTACATTTTGTTTTCGCTATAAAACATTTAATAAATCAGAAATATTGTTTGGATTCACCAGATGTTGGGCTTTCAATATCTGTACGCTGTGTATTTTTTCTGAAATGTTTAAGACAAGTAATTAGTTATATGACGTTGGTCTCTGTAATTGTTCTGGCTGCGTCGGCACTATTTCAGATTGCAGCTGCAATGTAGAACTGTGATTTATACCTGAAAAATGCACATTTTTCCAAAAAAAACTATGCTATACCATAAATATGTTATCAGACTGTCATCTTATGAAGTTGTTTCTTGGTTAGTGGCTATATATATTTTTATTTCGTCGAATTAGTGATAGCTACTGACACAGGAAAAAACTGTTGGAGTAAAAAAATTGTATCTTTTGCTAACGTGTTTAGCTAATAGATTTACATATTGTGTCTTCCCTGTAAAACATTATAAAAATCTGAAATGGTGGCTTTATTCACAGGATCTGTATCTTTCATTAGGTGTCTTGGACTTGTGATTTAATGATATTTAGATGCTACTATTTAATTGTGACGCTATGCTAGCGATGTTAATCAGTGTGGGGGGGGGGGTGGGGGGTGCTCCCGGACCCGGGGTAGGTTCTCGGTAGAGGTTAAGAAGCCTATTGGACCTATTGGACCTTGACATGGCGCTCCGGTACCGCTTGCCATGCAGTGGCAGAGAGAACAGTCTGAATAGGGTGGCTGACAATTTTTAGGGCCTTCCTCTGACACCACCTGGTATAGAGGTCCTGGATGGCAGGAAGCTTGGCTCGGGTGATGTACTGGGCCATACGCACTACACTCTGCACTACCCTCTGCAGTGCCTTGCGGTCAAATGGCACCCTATGACCTATACATTGCACTACTTTTGACCAGAGACCTAATGAGCCCTAGTTAAAAGCATTGCACTATATAGGGAAAAAGGGTGACATTTGGGATGAGACCCTAGGAGTGTACGGTGTAACTAATTGCATTTATACTGCTCATTGTGTTGCTTGTAGAAGATGTGGATGAGTGGTTACAGCGAGAGAGAAGAGTGCCCACGATGATGTTTGACTCTTACACAGCTCATTCTGAGTACAGGCGGTGTGAGTACAGGCGGTGTGAGTACAGGCGGTGTGAGTACAGGCGGTGTGAGTACAGGCGGTGTGAGTACAGGCGGTATGAGTACAGGCGGTGTGAGTACAGGCGGTATGAGTACAGGCGGTTTGAGTACAGGCGGTGTGAGTACAGGCGGTATGAGTACAGGCGGTGTGACTACAGGCGGTATGAGTACAGGCGGTGTGAGTACAGGCGGTATGAGTACAGGCGGTGTGACTACAGGCGGTATGAGTACAGGCGGTGTGAGTACAGGCGGTATGAGTACAGGCGGTATGAGTACAGGCGGTGTGTGTACAGGCGGTGTGTTATTCTACTGATTAACATAGTGGTGGTTGGTTGCATCTGTCTGAATCTTGGTATATCAGTCTCACTCCCAGGGGTTGCTACTGTATGTACGTAGTGAGTAGCTACAGTGTTAATGGTAGCTAGCTAGCTAGTACCTACAGTGTTAATGGTAGCTAGCTAGCTAGTACCTACAGTGTTAATGGTAGGTAGCTGGCTAGTACCTACAGTGTTAATGGTAGCTAGCTAGCTAGTACCTACAGTGTTAATGGTAGCTAGCTAGTTAGTAGCTGCAGTGTTTATGGGACCTAGCTAGTAGCTACAGTGTTAATGTTAGCTATCTAGCTAGTAGCTACAGTGTTAATGTTAGCTATCTAGCTAGTAGCTACAGTGTTTATGGAACCTAGCTAGTAGCTACAGTGTTAATGGGACCTAGCTAGAAGCTACAGTGTTAATGGGACCTAGCCAGTACCTACAGTGTTAATGGGACCTAGCTAGTAGCTACAGTGTTAATGTTAGCTATCTAGCTAGTAGCTACAGTGTTTATGGAACCTAGCTAGTAGCTACAGTGTTAATGGGACCTAGCTAGTAGCTACAGTGTTAATGGGACCTAGCTAGTTGCTACAGTGTTAATGGGACCTAGCTAGAAGCTACAGTGTTTATGGGACCTAGCTGGTAGCTACAGTGTTAATGGGACCTAGCTAGAAGCTACAGTGTTTATGGGACCTAGCTGGTAGCTACAGTGTTAATGGTAGCTAGCAAGATAGTACTTACAGTGTTAATGGTACCTAGCTAGTAACTACAGTGTTAATGGGACCTAGCCAGTAGCTATAGTGTTTATGGGACCTAGCTAGTAACTACAGTGTTAATGGGACCTAGCCAGTAGCTATAGTGTTTATGGGACCTAGCTAGTAGCTACAGTGTTAATTGGACCTAGCTAGTAGCTACAGTGTTAATGGTAGCTAGCTAGCTAGTAGCTACAGTGTTAATGGTAGCTAGCTAGTAGCTACAGTGTTAATGGTAGCTAGCTAGCTAGTAGCTAGAGTGTTTATGGTACCTAGCTAGTAGCTACAGTGTTAATGGGAGCTAGCTAGTAGCTACAGTGTTTACGGTACCTAGCTAGTAGCATATGCCAATATCAGTTCATTTTAAGTCTTGGTTCCATTTTTTTTCTTAGAGATTATCAGTTGGAGAGGCTCTCTGCCGACTTGATGTTAACCGTTGCTCCTAGCGGTGGGTTATGAAGGCATCTACCGACGTCCTCGGGATTTATGTCCAATTTCTAAGTGAATCTTGAGCGACCTGGCTGGGGGGGAAAAAAAGTGTAATCTCCGCAACTCGTTTGGTCAACTCTGTCTCAAATAGTAACTCTTTTCAAATCTCAAATGATA
>NC_074667.1:69121779-69139279 GCF_029448725.1 Salvelinus fontinalis
CTATTCTATCCTCCTATTCTATCCTCCTATTCTATCCTCCTATTCTATCCTCCTATTCTATCCTCCTATTCTATCCTCCTATACTATCCTCCTATACTATCCTCCTATTCTATCCTCCTATTCTATCCTCCTATACTATCCTCCTATACTATCCTCCTATACTATCATCCTATTCTATCCTCCTATTCTATCCTCCTATGCTATCCTCCTATTCTATCCTCCTATACTATCCTCCTATTCTATCCTCCTATTCTATCCTCCTATTCTATCCTCCTATTCTATCCTCCTATACTATCCTCCTATTCTATCCTCCTATTCTATCCTCCTATTTAGTCCTCCCTATATTATCCTCATATATTATCCTCCTATACTATCCTCCTATTCTATCCTCCTATTCTATCCTCCTATTCTATCCTCCTATACTATCCTCCTATTCTATCCTCCTATTCTATCCTCCTATTCTATCCTCCTATTCTATCCTCCTATACTATCCTCCTATTCTATCCTCCTATACTATCCTCCTATACTATCCTCCTATACTATCCTCCTATTCTATCCTCCTATTCTATCCTCCTATTCTATCCTCCTATTCTATCCTCCTATACTATCCTCCTATACTATCCTCCTATTCTATCCTCCTATTCTATCCTCCTATACTATCCTCCTATACTATCCTCCTATACTATCCTCCTATACTATCCTCCTATTCTATCCTCCTATTCTATCCTCCTATTCTATCCTCCTATACTATCCTCCTATTCTATCCTCCTATTCTATCCTCCTATTCTATCCTCCTATTCTATCCTCCTATTCTATCCTCCTATTCTATCCTCCTATTCTATCCTCCTATTCTATCCTCCTATTCTATCCTCCTATTCTATCCTCCTATTCTATCCTCCTATACTATCCTCCTATACTATCCTCCTATTCTATCCTCCTATTCTATCCTCCTATACTATCCTCCTATACTATCCTCCTATACTATCATCCTATTCTATCCTCCTATTCTATCCTCCTATTGTATCCTCCTATACTATCCTCCCTATATTACCTTCCTATTCTATCCTCCTATGTTACCTTCCTATTCTACGGTTTGCAACTGCACATGGGGACAAAGATCATACTTTTTGGAGAAATGTCCTCTAGTCTGATAAAACAAAAATAGAACTGTTTGGCCATAATGACCATTGTTATGTTTGGAGGAAAAAGGGGGAGGCTTTCAAGCCGAAGAACACCATCCCAACCGTGAAGCACGGGGGTGGCAGCATCATGTTGTGGGGGTGCTTTGCTGCAGGAGTGACTGGTGAACTCACAAAATAGATGGCATCATGAGGGAGGAAAATTATCTGGATATATTGAAGCAACATCTCAAGACATCAGTCAGGAAGTTAAAGCTTGGTCGCAAATGGGTCTTCCAAATGGACAACGACTCCGAGCATACTTCCAAAGTTGTGCCAAAATGGCTTAAGGACAACAAAGTCAAGGTATCGGAGTGGCCATCACAAAGCCCTGACCTCAATCCTATAGAAAATGTCTGGGCAGAATTGAAAAAGCATGTGCGAGGAGGCCTACAAACCTGACTCCTTTACACCAGCTTTGTCAGGAGGAATGGGAAAAAATTCGAACAACTTATTGTGGGAAGCTTGTGGAAGGCTACCCGAAACGTTTGACCCAAGGTAAACAATTTAAGGGCAATGCTACCAAATACTAATTGAGTGTATGTACATTTATAACCCACTGGGAATGTGATGAAAGAAATAAAAGGGGAAATAAATCACTCTCTCTACTATTATTCTGACATTTCACATTCTTAAAATTAAATGGTGATCCTAACTGACCAAAGACTGGGCATTTTTACTAGGACTAAATGTCAGGAATTGTGAAAAACTGAGTTTGAATGTATTTGGCTGTATGTAAACTTATAAACGTAAACTTGTAAACTTCCGACTTCAACTGTATTATCCTCCTATATTATCCTCCTATATTATTCTCCTATATTATCCTCCATATATTATCCCCTATATTATCCCCTATATTACCCCCTAATTTATTCTCCTATATTATCCCCTATATTACCCCCTATATTATCTCCTATATTATCCCCTATATTATTCTCCTATATTATCCCCATTATTACCACCTGTATTACCCCCTAAATCATTCTCCTACAGTATCCCCTATATTATCCCCTATATTATCCCCTATATCATTCTCCTATATTACCCCCTTTATAATTCTCCTATATTACCCCCTATATTATCCCCTATATTATCCCCTATATTATTCTCCTATATTATCCCTATATTATTCTCCTATATTATTCTCCTATATTATCCCCTATATTATCCTCTATATTATCCCCTATAATAATCTCCTATATTATTCTCCTATATTACCCCTATATTATTCTCCTATATTTGCCCCTATATTATCCCCTATATTATTCTCCTATATTATCCCCCATATTATCCCCTATATTATCCCCTATATTATCCAATATATTATCCCCTAAATTACCCCCTATTTTATTCTCCTATATTATCCCCTATATTATCCCCTATATCATTCTCCAATATTATCCCCTATATCATTCTCCTATAGTATCCCCTATATTATCCCCTATATTATCCCTTATATCATTCTCCTATAGTATCCCCTATATCATTCTCCTATATTATCCCCTATATTATCCCCTATATTATCCCTTATATTAGCCCCTATATTATTCTCCTATATTATTCTCTTATATTATCCCCTATATTACCCCCTATATTATTCTCCTATATTATACCCTATATTACCCCCTATATTATTCTCCTATATTATTTTCCTATATTATCCCCTATATTATCCCCTATATTATTCTCCTATATTATCCCCTATATTATCCCCTATATTATTCTCCAATATTATTCTCCTATATAATTATCCTATATTATTCTCCTATATTATCCCATATATTATCCCCTATATTATTTTCCAAAATTCTTCTTCTATATAACTCTCCTATATTATCCCCTATATTATTATCCTATATTATCCCCTATATTATTCTCCTATATTATTCTCCTGTATTATTCTCCTATATTATCCCCTATATTATTATCCTATATTATCCCCTATATTATCCCCTATATTATGCCCTATATTATTCTCCTATATTATTCTCCTATATTATCCCCTATATTATCCCCTATATTATCCCCTATATTATTCTCCTATATTATTCCCTATATGATCCCCTATATTATACCCTATATTATTCTCCTATATTATTCCCTATATTATCCCCTATATTACCCCCTATATTATTTTCCTATATTATCCCATATATTATCCCCTATATTATTCTCCTATATAATTCTCCTATATTATTATCCTATATTATCCCATATATTATCACCTATATTATTCTCCAATATTATTCTTCTATATAAATCTCCTATATTATTCTCCTATATTATTATCCTATTTTTTCCCCTATATTATCCCTATATTACCCCCTATATTATTCTCCTATATTAACCCCTATAGTACCCCCTATATTATCCCCTATATTAGCCCCTATATTATTCTCCTATATTACCCCCTATATTATCCTCTATATTATTCTCCTATATTATCACCTATATTATCCCATATATTATGCCCTATATTATCCCCCTATATTTTCCCCTATATTATCCCCTATATTATCCCCTATATTATCCCCTATATTATTCTCCTATATTTCTCCTATATTATCCCATATATTATCCCCTATATTTGCCCCTATATTACCCCCTATATTACCCCCTATATTATCCCCTTATATTATTCCCTATATTATCCCCTATATCATTCTCCTATATTACCCCCTATATTATCCCATATATTATCCCCTATATTATCCCCCTATATTACCCCCTATATTATCCAATATATTATCCCATACATTATCCCCTATATTATCCCTCTATATTATCCCCTATATTATCCCCTATATTATCCTCTATATTATTCTCCTATATTATCCCTTATTTTATCCCTCTATATTATCTCCTATATTATCCCCTATATTATCCTCTATATTATCCCCTATATTATCTTCTATATTATTCTCCTATAATATTCCCCTATTGTCACGCCCTGACCATAGAGAACATTTTATTTCTCTATTTTGGTTAGGTCAGGGTGTGACTATGATGGGTACTCTAGTTTTTTGTATTTCTATGTTGGCCTGGTATGGTTCCCAATCAGAGGCAGTTGTCTATCGTTGTCTCTGATTGGGGATCATATTTAGGCAGCCTTTTCCACCTGTTGTGTGGTGGATCTTGATTTTGTATTGTTGCTTTTTAGCCCTACCAAGCTGTATGTTTAGTTTGTTCCTCTTTCTTGTTTTGTGCTGGTTATCATAAATAAAAATGATTAACCCCCACGCTGCATCTTGGTCCGACCATCCTTCCAACAACGAGCGTTACACCTGTACTATTCTCCTATACTATTCTCCTATACTATTCTCCTATACTATTCTCCTATACTATTCTCCTATACTATTCTCCTATTTTATTCTCCTATATTATTCTCCTATATTATTCTCCTATACTATTCTCCTATACTATTCTCCTATACTATTCTCCTATACTATTCTCCTATTTTATTCTCCTATACTATTCTCCTATTTTATTCTCCTACATTATTCTCCTATATTATTCTCCTATACTATTCTCCTATACTATTCTCCTATACTATTCTCCTGTACTATTCTCCTATACTATTCTCCTATACTATTCTCCTATTTTATTCTCCTATACTATTCTCCTATACTATTCTCCTATATTATTATCCTATACTATTCTCCTGTACTATTCTCCTGTACTATTCTCCTGTACTATTCTCCTATACTATTCTCCTATACTATTCTCCTATACTATTCTCCTATACTATTCTCCTATACTATTCTCCTATATTATTATCATATATTATTATCCTATACTATTCTCCTGTACTATTCTCCTGTACTATTCTCCTGTACTATTCTCCTATACTATTCTCCTATACTATTCTCCTATACTATTCTCCTATATTATTCTCCTATATTATTCTCTTATATTATTCTCCTATATTATTCTCCTATATTATTCTCCTATATTATTATTCTATATTATTATTCTATATTATTCTCTTATATTCTTCTTCTATATGATTCTCCTATATTATTCTCCTATATTATTCTCCTATATTATTATTCTATATTATTCTCTTATATTCTTCTTCTATATGATTCTCCTATATTATTCTCCTATATTATTCTCCTATATTATGCTTCTATATTATCCTCCTATATTATTCTTCTATATTATTCTCTTATATTATTATCTTATATTATTCTCCTATATTATTCTCCCATATTATTCTCTTATATTATTCTCTTATATTATTATTCTATATTATTCTCCTATATTATTCCTCTATATTATTCTCCTATATTATTCTCTTATATTATTCTCTTACATTATTCTCTTATATTATTACTCTGTATTATTCTCTTATATTCTTCTTCTATATGATTCTCCTATATTATTCTCCTATATTATTCTCCTTTATTATTCTCCTATATTCTATATTATTCTCCTATATTATTCTCCTATATTATCCCTCTATATTATTCTCCTATATTATTCCTCTATATTATTCTCCTATATTATTCTCTTATATTATTCTCCATATATTATCCCCTGTATTATGCTCCTATATTATTCTCCTATATTATTCTCTTATATTATTCTCTTATATTATTATTCTATATTATTCTCCTATATTATTCCTCTATATTATTCTCCTATTATATTCCTCTATATTATTCTCTTATATTATTCTTCTATATTATTCCTCTATATTATTCTCCTATATTATTCCTCCATATTATTCTCCTATATTATTCCTCTATATTATTCTCCTATATTATTCTCTTATATTATTCTCCATATATTATCCCCTGTATTATGCTCCTATATTATTCTCCTGTATAACCTCCATATATTATCTCCTAGATTATTCTCCATATTTTCTTCCCTAAACTATTCTCTCTATGCTGTACTTTATTGCTAAACATAAGGCCCTGGTCAGATGTAGTGCACAATGGGGAATAGGGTTCTAATTGGGATGCAGCCTATTCTAATTTGGATGCAGCCTATTCTAATTGGGATGCAGCCTATTCTAATTGGGATGCAGCCTATTCTAATTTGGATGCAGCCTATTCTAATTGGGATGCAGCCTATTCTAATTGGGATGCAGCCTATTCTAATTGGGATGCAGCCTATTCTAATTGGGATGCAGCCTATTCTAATTGGGATGCAGCCTATTCTAATTTGGATGCAGCCTATTCTAATTGGGATGCAGCCTATTCTAATTGGGATGCAGCCTATTCTAATTGGGATGCAGCCTATTCTAATTGGGATGCAGCCTATTCTAATTGGGATGCAGCCTATTCTAATTGGGATGCAGCCTATTCTAATTGGGATGCAGCCTATTCTAATTGGGATGCAGCCTATATCATTGCTGGATTCTCTCTCATTACAGTGATGGCAGTTATCCAGAGAAACTGTATTAAGAACAGAACAACTAAAACTTCAAAGGGATTTGAGTTAATAAGTTTTGAACTGTAGAAGTCAAGGAGTTGGCAGTCTCATGCTCTCAACATTAGACAGCAGCTACAGATACAGAGCCTAGCTAGGCTAACCCCTTTCCTTTTGAAACAAATAAATAAATAACTTGCCTTTTTTATTTTATTAATGAAATTGCACTCAGTAAACAATATCCCAGTTCAAAGGCTCAATTTTGTTTTAAAATGTGATTTTATACATGTTAAAAATCTCTCTCTATATATATATAAGTATCAAGACCTTGTGAATCTGCAAACCTTACAGATAATACTGTTGATGTTGGTAAGGAAAAGGATGGAGTGAGGATGGAGTGTAAGGAGCATGGGGGAAAGAGAGACAAACAGAAAGGGTGAGAAAGATATGGAGATAGAGAGACAGGAGGGGAGGAATGGGAGGGAAGGAGGAAGTGGGTGGAGGAAATATAAGGAGGAGAGAGAGGGGGGAGAGAGAGGGGGGAGAAAGGGGGGGAGAGAGAGGGGGGACAGAGAAAGAGAGGGAGAGAGGGGGGACAGAGAAAGAGAGGGAGAGAGGGGGGAGAGAGGGGGAGAGAGATGAGGGGAGAGAGAGAGAGAGAGAGGGGAGAGAGAGAAAGAGAGGGGGGGAGAGAGAGAGGGAAATGGGGAGAGAGAGGGGGAGAGAGAGAGGGGAGAGAGGGTGGTTGAGAGAGAGAGAGGGGGGAGTAAGGGAGAGAGATAGAGGGAGAGAGAGAGAGAGAGAGAGAGAGAGAGAGAGAGAGAGAGGAGGGGGAGAGAGAGAGAGAGAGAGGGAGAGAGAGGAGGGGGAGAGAGAGAGGGGGGTAGATGTGTTGTATTACTGCCATCCAATTGAATTTATCTTCACACATTGTCTTGTTTTCCCTGCTCTCAGCAACAACTGCCAAGCTGTCAGAAGCACAATGCAAGAATGACGCACAGTTACTTCTTAGAGGAGGAGCCGTATTTCACATCAGCAGTGCTGCTGTCACCAGTTTCAGAAGCAGACCTGGGATAGTTTTGTTTTGAGTAGAACAACTCCCTTTAACTTAGTGGGGGGGTGAGGGGGTCTTTAGGTGCCACAGACCCATTCTCATGCCCACCTCTTCTCTCAGGGTTGGGGGCATTTCCATTTCAATTCAGAAAGTAAACCCAATTCCAATTCCAAATGTTCCTCTTTAGAAATCGTTGAAGAGAATTGGAATGTCAGTGTACTTCCTGAATTGACTGGAATGTAAATGTCAGTGAGCCCAACCGTGGTATTGACCCAAACCCTACTTATTGATCCCACATTGTTAATAGAAAAACTGAGAAACAGACAATCTGGTATCAATTGATCCATCAGATCATTTCACGATCAGTGATCTTTTAATGCTTGTCAATGATCTAGTAATAGCATTAGATTTCTCTGGCCTACTGTGTTGTCCTTCTGTTTGGACATGAGAACATCCTTTGTATATCTACTGTATGACGCATGTACACAGTGTGTGTGTGTGTGTGTGTGTGTGTGTGTGTGTGTGTGTGTGTGTGTGTGTGTGTGTGTGTGTGTGTGTGTGTGTGGGTGTGTGAGAGAGCAAAAGAGTTTGTATGTGTAAGACAGACAGGCAGAAGGGCAGAAGGGCAGAAGGGCAGGCAGGCAGGCAGGCAGACAGACAGACAGACAGACAGACAGAGAATCAACCATCACTTCAGCAATGTGACAACCCAGTCCTCCATTACATTACACCTCCGCATCCAAATGATGACAGCACAGCACAGCAAGCCACCAGACACCAAACCACTCATCGTATAAATCACATGAATACACGTTAAAACACTTCACCATCTTCTCCCCCCCTCCTGGAAAACAGTTGATCTAAATAATCAATTACAGTCAGGTGGAGACGGTGAGGCGCTGAGCTGCACCAATTAGCTGGTTGTAGGGGGCCCTGGGAGAAAAAAATGTGGTCCGTTAATTGGGAACAGCTGGTAGAGCATCGTCAGGGTGACAACCAGGTATTCCCCCATCGTAACGCCGTCTCACCCGCAGTGCCCCGACGCCTGTCCCCCTCTCGGATAATATCCTAACAATTTGCTCAAGTCGCTGGTGCATAACTGCCTCTGTGGCATGCCTCTTGAGTCTGTACACCCAAGGCAGGTAGGCTGATAATGCTGCCCTGCCCTCTACCCTTTTCTGTATGACCTTGGTGGTTCACAGTAATAACTAGAGGGCTGATGTTAAGGCTAGATAAACAAGAGTCAAATAACGGTGTTTGTGGCTTGGTTTAGTATGGAGGGAATTGTTATTTTATTTATTTTTTCACCCAATTGTGGAATTTTGTTTATTTCCCCTGGTATCAACGTGTTAGAAAGTAAGTACGTGTTGATATGTTTTGTTTTTGCAAAGCACCCAAATATCAAAAACGGTTTATTCCATAACATGAATAACCTGTCAGGAGAATCTCTCCTGATATGATAGCTGCAGATAGCTAGCAGAATCTCCACTGATATGATAGCTGCAGATAGCTAGCAGAATCTCCACTGATATGATAGCTGCAGATAGCCAGCAGAATCCCCACTGATATGATAGCTGCAGATAGCTAGCAGAATCCCCACTGATATGATAGCTGCAGATAGCTAGCAGAATCTCCACTAATATGATAGCTGCAGATAGCAGAATCTCCACTAATATGATAGCTGCAGATAGCTAGCAGAATCTCCACTGATATGATAGCTGCAGATAGCTAGCAGAATCTCCACTAATATGATAGCTGCAGATAGCAGAATCTCCACTAATATGATAGCTGCAGATAGCCGGCAGAATCTCCACTGATATGATAGCTGCAGATAGCAGAATCTCCACTAATATGATAGCTGCAGATAGCCGGCAGAATATCTACTGATATGATAGCTGCAGATAGCAGAATCTCCACTAATATGATAGCTGCAGATAGCCGGCAGAATATCTACTGATATGATAGCTGCAGATAGCTAGCAGAATCTCTCCTGATATGATAGCTGCAGATAGCCAGCAGAACCTCTACTGATATGATAGCTGCAGATAGCCAGCAGAACCTCTACTGATATTATACTGTACAGTAGCAGCAGAAACTCTACTGATGTGATACTGTACAGTAGCAGCAGAAACTCTACTGATATGATACTGTACAGTAGCAGCAGAAACTCTACTGATATGATACTGCACAGTAGCAGCAGAAACTCTACTGATGTGATACTGTACAGTAGCAGCAGAAACTCTACTGATGTGATACTGTACAGTAGCAGCAGAAACTCTACTGATGATACTGTACAGTAGCAGCAGAATCTCTACTGATATGATACTGTACAGTAGCAGCAGACAGCCGGCAGAATCTCTACTGACATGACAGATGCATATAGTCGGCAGAAACTCTCCTGATATGATACTGTACATTAACTGCAGACAGCCGGGAGCCCAAAGAGCCTTGGAGATACAGTATCTGAGACTGTTCAAGGTTCTAATTGTGAAGAGAGTTGTAGGGCCAGACCCTCGGCGCCTGGAGAATGATAATAACTCTTGCTAGCTTTAGTCCTATCAGTTTTCCTTCCTTTTTAACTGCCTTGGTTTATGTACAGAGGAAGGGTATTCATCATGTTTAGTGTGTTGAATAACGAACAGCACTGCTCTAGGGACGGTTGAGACTGAACCTCGTCTTAACTCCAGAAGATACCTTCAGGATTGATAACTATGTGTAGATTTGTTTTATGTATTCATCGTGTGCAGTGTTGCCAAGATTTTCCTCTTGTAGGACAATAAACCTTCTGATTCTACTTTGCTTCTCTCTGAGTTCTCTGTGTGAGCTGCTGAGGTCCTGTGCTCCAGTAGGAGAGAGAGACGGAGACAGAAGAGAGGAGAGAGGAGAGAGGAGAGAGGAGAGAGGAGAGAGGAGAGAGAGAGACAGACAGAGAGACAGAGAGACTGTACTTAGCCAGTAGGAGCTACAGTGGATTGATAAAGTATTCACCCCTCTTGGCATTTTTCCCCAAAAATGTTTCTTACAACCTGGAATTAAAATGTAATGTTTGAGGGTTTGTATCATTTCATTTACAAGAAAACTGAAAACTTGAGCATACTTAACTATTCCCAAAGTCAATACTTTGTAGAGTCACCTTTTGCACCGATTACAGCTGCAAGTCTCTTGGGGTATGTCTCTGTAAGCTTGGCACATTTAGCCACTGGGATTTTTGCCCATTCTTCAAGGCAAAACTGCTCCAGCTCCTTCAAGTTGGATGGGTTCCACTGGTGTACAGCAATCTTTAAGTCATACCACAGATTCTCAATTGGATTGAGGTCTGGGATTTGACTAGGCCAACATTTAATTGTTACCCCTTAAACCACTCGAGTGTTGCTTTAGCAGTATGCTTAGGTAATTTTCCTGCCGAACCTCCCTCAAGAATATCCCTGTATTTAGTGCCATACATCATTCCTTCAATTCTGACCAGTTTCCCAGTCCCTGCCGATGAAAAACATCCCCACAGCATGACACTGCCACCACCATGCTTCAATGTGAGGATGTGTTCTCGAAGTGATGAGAGGTGTTGGGTTTGTGCCAGACATAGCATTTTCCTTGATGGCCAAAAAGCTAAATCTAAATAAAAATCCATTTAAATTACAGGTTGTAATGCAACAAAATAGTAAAAACGCCAAGGGGGTTGAATACTTTTGCAAGGCACTGTAAAATGAGAGGAAAGACAGAGAGAGAGAGAGAAGAGAGAGAGAGAGAGAGACAGAGACAGAGAGACAGAGAGACAGAGAGAGAGAGGGAGAGAGAGAGAGAGAGAGACAGAGAGAGACAGAGAGAGACAGAGAGAGACAGAGAGAGACAGAGAGAGAGGAGAGAGAGAGAGAGAGGAGAGAGAAACCGTATTTAGCCAATAGGAGATAAAAGGAGTGTTCTCTTCCTTTAACAGGCTTTGGTTCATGTACAAAGGAATGCTGTTTGTTATATTTAGTATCCAACACAGCTAATGAACCCTGTACTGGAGAGAGACACATTCACGATTAACACTTGTTTAGGAATTTCACTGTACCACTACTTCCGTTGTTTTTAATTTGTCAGGACAGAATATTTGCATTTGTGTTTAGACTTCAGTGACTTCCTGTCACATTTGTTTGTAATTCGACTTGAGCCTTTCCTAACCCCAAATATGAAAACAAATTCAACCTGTCTGCTCCTGCTTCTCCCCTCCGGGAGATTACGCGCACCTGTTAATCATTACGCGCACCTGTTATCATTACGCGCACCTGTTATCATTACGCGCACCTGTTAATCTTTATGATTCACACCTGGACTCCATTAACTTCACAATTTCCTAACCGTTATATGTCACTCTCCCATGTTCACTCACCAGTTGGTATTGTTCTTGTGTGTCGGCGTACTGCCTTATGTTAGTGTCGTGTCCTTGGTTTTGTTTTATTAAAACGTTTCACCTACACCTGCTTCTGAGTCACCGCCCGGAAAATGTATAATTTAGTATTACCCCTCATTCCAGATTAGCCAGGCCAGACAGACAAGAGGAAAGACAGAGAGAGCGCATACTGAAACGTAATATTACTTAAGTTTTATATGGTCGAAATATGTATCCATATAAGTACATGTCAGAGTGCATTCGGAAAATATTCTGTCCCCTTGACTTTTTCCACATTTTGTTACGTTGCAGCCTTATTCTAAAACAGATTAAATAAAATATTTTCCTCAATCTATACACAATACCCCATAAAGCAAAAACAGGTTTTTAGAAATTGTATTAAACATCTTATTTACATAAGTATTCAGACCCTTTGCTATGAAACAATTGATCTCAGGTCTATCCTGTTTCCATTGATCAATCTTGATGTTTCTACAATTTGATTGGAATCCACCTGTGGTAAATTGGACATGATATGGAAGTCACACACCTGTCTATATAAGGTCCCACAGTTGACAGTGCATGTCAGAGCAAAAACCAAGCCATGAGGTCGAAGGAATTGTCCGTAGAGCTCCAAGACAGGATTGTGTTGAGACACAGATCTTGGGAAGGGTGACAAAACAATTATGCAGCATTGAAGGTCCCCAAGAACACAGCCTCCATCATTCTTAAATGTATGAAGTTTGGAACCACCAAGACTCTTCCTAGAGCTTGCTGCCTGGTTTAACTGAGCAATCGGGGAGAAGGGCCTTGGTCAGGGAGGTGACCAAGAACCCGATGGTCACACTGACAGCGCTCCAGAGTTCCTCTGTGGAGATGGGAGAACCTTCCAGAAGGACAGCTACGTATCTCTGCAGCGCTCCACCAATCAGGGCTTTATGGTAGATTAGCCATCGTTTGGTCATTGTGCTGCCACTGAATGAATTGTGAGCAAGGCCTCAAAAAAAGCTTTATAAACCAGAGTTGTGAGAAAAATTCTATATATTATTTAAACAAAGTTGAGATTGTTTGTGAGAATTCCAACAGGTGTGCTTCCCATGGGGGAAAGACTCTATTGGGGAAAGGTTCCCGTGGGGGTTGCCATGGAAGCCAACAAGGGGAGTGAGGTGTGTGTGTGCTCAAACACACATGCATGTGGGGGTCTGGGAGAGGAAGTGTGTCCATCGGATGAATGGGCCTGAACAACATGTTATACACTAATATACGCTAGTCTGGTTATACACTAGTCTCACCTATTCATTTCTAATGACCGGTCATTTTTGGCCAGGAACACCACAGGTGTACAAAAGTTATTAAATAAAAACACCCAAAATGTAATGAAAATCATCTAAATGTATTGTGTGTGTTCAGAAGCCCTGTGTGGACAAAGTCATGGAACCTTATGACAATCAGAATAAATGAACTACATTTTTCAGGGAGACAACTTGTAAATCGGTCCAATTCCAATTCGACCGGAACACAGCAGGAGGGTTAAATAATCAACGTTGCTTACCTTAATAGATCGAAAGGCTTAAGGCTACTTGCAAGCTGCTACTTGCAAGCACAGTCATTTTGTATTGTCATGCTGGACTGGCAATTGGTTTTTGAATTGGAATGGCAGTTACATTTGAATTGCACCGCGTCCGCTGATGTCGCAGATGACAAGAGCCATGAGACATCCGCCCCCCCAAAAAAATCGGTCTTCTCACAAAATCGTCTGCGTCCGAGCGGTTTGGCCTAAAAATATATTATAACCCCTCTATGGAAAGATGACTCTCACGAATACGTACATGTTTTGCTCTAGGACGATCACAGGCCTTGCAAGACTCGTCTTAAGGTCCCATGCTACCAGTTGATTTAAAAAAAAATGTAAATATAGACTGTTTAGTGCCAAAAACAATGGGTTAAACACTGTTAAAAATATATATATATATATTTATGTATTTCCAAACACTTCAGAACAAACCTATTTTTGATTTTTTGGGGGGGGACTGTTACGTTTCCCTGCAAGAAAACCAAATACTGTTGCTCAAGTAGAAGAGGGAACTAACAAAGAGTCACTGACAACCAAAACGAAACAGGTGTGTTTTTATGGAGAGGTTCTGAAAGACACTCATGGGGGTGTGTCCACTGAAAGTTGACGAGTAACAACAACTGGGACCTAAAATACACCCACCATGAGCTCCCACAGACAGGAAGCAAACAAAATGAAAAACCCACACCAAACGTACAGACAGGAAGCAAACAAAATGAAAAACCCACACCAAACGTACAGACAGGACGCAAACAAAATGAAAAACCCACACCAAACGTACAGACAGGAAGCAAACAAAATGAAAAACCCACACCAAACGTACAGACAGGAAGCAAACAAAATGAAAAACACACACCAAACGTACAGACAGGAAGCAAACAAAATGAAAAACCCACACCAAACGTAAGACAGGAAGCAAACAAAATGAAAAACCCACACCAAACGTACAGACAGGAAGCAAACAAAATGAAAAACAAAACAAAATCAGACAAAGGAATATTTTTTTCTAGGACTCATATAGGGAAGTAGGGGGCTCCAACTAACCCTCCAAATCTCTCAAGACTACTGGAGCCCTGGGCCAGCCACTCTTAAATAGCACCTGGTCCAACACAGGTGAAACACCTTCTCACTAACAAGATGGCAACCAGCACGGATGTAACACATCCTGACTAACGAGGTGACAGCAATCGGTGCTACGTGCTAACAGGCTATATGTGCTAAAGTCCAACCTCAAGACATAAATGGAAAAACCAAAGCCTGTAACAGGGTCTATCTGTTCTTCCATTTAGTGAATATGTCATTCAATGTGTTTGCATGGGCTGATGGGCAAAGACCAAAAAACGTTTTCATCAAATAATTTTATATATACTACCCTTCAAAAGTTTGGGGTCATTTAGAAATGTCCTTGTTTTTGAAAGAAAATCATTTTTTTTGGT
Source organism: Salvelinus fontinalis (assembly GCF_029448725.1). Lineage (NCBI taxonomy): Eukaryota > Metazoa > Chordata > Actinopteri > Salmoniformes > Salmonidae > Salvelinus > Salvelinus fontinalis. Next base: position 69,136,772 of record NC_074667.1, read on the forward strand.
CCATTAAAAGAACATCAAATTGATCAGAAATACAGTGCAGACATTGTTAATGTTGTAAATGACTATTGTTGCGGGAAACGACTGATCTTTTATGGAATATCTACATAGGTGCACAGAGGCCCATTATCAGCAACCATCACTCCTGTGTTCCAATGGCATATTGTGTTAAGTAATCCAATGTTATAATTTTAACCTTTCACGAGCCTCTACCCCGGGTCCGGGAGCACCCCCCCCCCCCCCCCAACACACTGATTAGCATCGCTAGCATAGCGTCACGATTAAATAGTAGCATCTAAATATCCTTAAATCACAAGTCCAAGACACCTAATGAAAGATACAGATCCTGTGAATAAAGCCACCATTTCAGATTTTTTAAATGTTTTACAGGGAAGACACAATATGTAAATCTATTAGCTAACCACATTAGAAAAAATCACAATTTTTCTTTGTCCACCATTTTCTCTCAACACCAGTAGCTATCACCAATTCGGCTAAACTAAGATATTGATAGCCACTAACCAAGAAAAAACCTCATCAGATGACAGTCTGATAACATATTTATGGTATAGGATAGGTTTTGTTAGAAAAATGCGCATATTTCAGGTATAAATCACAGTTTGCCATTGCAGCCACCATCACAAATCTCACCAAAGCTCCTAGAATTACTACAGAGAGCAACGTGTATTACCAATTTACTCATCATAAAACATTTCTTAAAAATACACAGCACATAGCAATGGAAAGACACAGATCTTGTGAATTCAGACAACATTTCAGATTTTCTAAGTGTTTTACAGCGAAAACACAATAAATCGTTATATTAGCATACCACATATTCAAACGTTACCCGAGCACTGATTCAAGCCAAAGAGAGCGATATCGTTATCATCGCCAAAATATATGAATTTTTTCACTAACCTTCTCAGAATTCTTCAGATGACACTCCTGTAACATCATATTACAACATACATATAGAGTTTGTTCAAAAATGTGCATATTTAGCCACCAAAATCATGGTTAGACAATGACAAAAGTAGCTCAGCTGGTCAGAAAATGTCGTGCACCATATTAGACAGTGATCTAGTCTTATAAATAAATACTCATAAACTTGACTAAAAAATACAGGGTGGACAGCGATTGATAGACAATTTAATTCTTAATACAATCGCGGAGTTACATTTTTTAAATTATCCTTACTTTTCAATACAGGTTGCGCCAAGCGAAGCTATAGCAAACAAAATGGCGGCATAAACGTTTAACATTTATCGACAGAAACACGATTTATCATCATAAATTATTCTTACTATGAGCTGTTCTCCCATCAGAATCTTGGACAATGAATCCTTTCTTGGGTCTAATCTTTTTTTGGTCGAAAGATGTCCACTTGTCCGTCGAAATGCCCACTAACATACGACCGGGACCCCGAAACGTGCCCGGAGCATCAAAGTCTATTACAAAGCAATGCCTCAAAATCGCACTAAACGAATATAAATTGCTATAAAACGGTTTAAATTAACTTCTTGCAACTATAGGGGGTGCTGTTTCAAATTAGCATAATTGTCTCTACAGATTAAACTGCCTAGTACTCAATTATTGCTCGTACAATATGCATATTATTATTATTATTGGATAGAAAACACTCTCTAGTTTCTATAGCCGTTTGAATTATGTCTCTGAGTGAAACAGAACTCATTCTACAGCACTTTTCATCCCAGTGTGTGAGATTTAGACATCTTGGCCTCTGGTTCCAGATCAGTTTTAAAAGTCTCTGTTAATCCTATGAGATACAAACACTGCCCACGCCTTCCTCTAGATGTCAGTAAGTGGTGACAATTTGAATAGAGTCGATTGCGCAATCATTGGCTCTATAAATCACCAAATACCGGAAGTAGCGTTCCTTTGGACTCTGCGCTCAACGCATAGGAAGTGGGAAATCTGAGGTTGGTCGATTTTCAACTCAGCCTCTTTCGAATACACAGTGGGACATGGGTCACTTCCTATGGCTTCCACTAGATGTCAACAGTCTTTAGAACCTTGTCTGATGCTTCTACTGTGAAGTGGGGCCGAATGAGAGGGGATTGAGTAAGGTCTGCCATGACCTGAACATGCGCTGACCATGCGCGTTCACGTGAGAGCGAGCTCTGTTCCATCGCATTTCTGAAGACAAAGGAATTCTCCGGTTGGAACATTATTGAAGATTTATGTTAAAAATATCCTAAAGATTTGATTCAATACATCGTTTGACATATTTCTACTTACTGTAATGGAACTTTTTGACATTTCGTCTGCTTTTAGTGAACGCGCTTCGTGACTTTGGATTTGTTTACCAAACGCGCTAACAAAAGTAGCAAATTGGACATAAATGATGGACATTACCGAACAAATCAAACATTTATTGTGGAACTGGGATTCCTGGGAGTGCATTCTGATGTAGATCATCAAAGGTAAGGGAATATTTATAATGTTATTTCTGACTTCTGTTGACTGCACAATATGGCGGACATATTT
>NC_074667.1:69146779-69199279 GCF_029448725.1 Salvelinus fontinalis
ACACAGTGCTCATCCCTCTAGCAGTAATTAGTAGTAGAGATGTAACCAGTCATTGTTGAACACAGTGCTCATCCCTCTAGCAGTAACTAGTAGTAGAGATGTAACCAGTCATTGTTGAACACAGTACTCATCCCTCTAACAGTAACTAGTAGTCGAGATGTAACCAGTCATTGTTGAACACAGTACTCATCCCTCTAGCAGTAACTAGTAGTAGAGCTGTAACCAGTCATTGTTGAACACAGTGCTCATCCCTCTAGCAGTAACTAGTAGTAGAGATGTAACCAGTCATTGTTGAACACAGTGCTCATCCCTCTAGCAGTAACTAGTAGTAGAGATGTAACCAGTCAGTGCTCATCCCTCTAACAGTAACAATTAGTAGATCTGTAACCAGTCATTGTTGAACACAGTGCTCATCCCTCTAGCAGTAACTAGTAGTAGACCTGTAACCAGTCATTGTTGAACACAGTGCTCATCCCTCTAGCAGTAACTAGTAGTAGAGATGTAACCAGTCATTGTTGAACACAGTACTCATCCCTCTAGCAGTAACTAGTAGTAGAGATGTAACCAGTCATTGTTGAACACAGTGCTCATCCCTCTAGCAGTAACTGGGGTTAGAGCTGTAACCAGTCATTGTTGAACACAGTGCTCATCCCTCTAGCAGTAACTGGGGTTAGAGCTGTAACCAGTCATTGTTGAACACAGTGCTCATCCCTCTAGCAGTAACTAGTAGTAGAGCTGTAACCAGTCATTGTTGAACACAGTGCTCATCCCTCTAAAAGTAGAGCTGTAACCAGTCATTGTTGAACACAGTGCTCATCCCTCTAGCAGTAACTAGTAGTAGAGATGTAACCAGTCATTGTTGAACACAGTGTTCATCCCTCTAACAGTAACTAGTAGTAGAGATGTAACCAGTCATTGTTGAACACAGTGCTCATCCCTCTAACAGTAACTAGTAGTAGACCTGTAACCAGTCATTGTTGAACACAGTGCTCATCCCTCTAGCAGTAACTAGTAGTAGAGATGTAACCAGTCATTGTTGAACACAGTGCTCATCCCTCTAACAGTAACTAGTAGTAGACCTGTAACCAGTCATTGTTGAACACAGTGCTCATCCCTCTAGCAGTAACTAGTAGTAGAGATGTAACCAGTCATTGTTGAACACAGTGCTCATCCCTCTAGCAGTAACTAGTAGTAGAGATGTAACCAGTCATTGTTGAACACAGTGCTCATCCCTCTAACAGTAACTAGTAGTAGAGATGTAACCAGTCATTGTTGAACACAGTACTCATCCCTCTAGCAGTAACTAGTAGTAGAGCTGTAACCAGTCATTGTTGAACACAGTGCTCATCCCTCTAGCAGTAACTAGTAGTAGTAGAGCTGTAACCAGTCATTGTTGAACACAGTGCTCATCCCTCTAGCAGTAACTAGTAGTAGTAGAGCTGTAACCAGTCATTGTTGAACACAGCGCTCATGCCTCTGGAATAACTAGTAGTAGAGCTGTAACCAGTCATTGTTGAACACAGTGCTCATCCCTCTGGAATAACTAGTAGTAGAGCTGTAACCAGTCATTGTTGAACACAGTGCTCATCCCTCTAGCAGTAACTAGTAGTAGAGATGTACCCAGTCATTGTTGAACACAGTGCTCATCCCTCTAGTAGTAGAGCTGTAACCAGTCATTGTTGAACACAGTGCTCATCCCTCTGGAATAACTAGTAGTAGAGCTGTAACCAGTCATTGTTGAACACAGTGCTCATCCCTCTGGAATAACTAGTAGTAGAGCTGTAACCAGTCATTGTTGAACACAGTGCTCATCCCTCTAGCAGTAACTAGTAGTCGAGATGTAACCAGTCATTGTTGAACACAGTACTCATCCCTCTAACAGTAACTAGTAGTCGAGATGTAACCAGTCATTGTTGAACACAGCGCTCATCCCTCTAGCAGTAACTAGTAGTCGAGATGTAACCAGTCATTGTTGAACACAGCGCTCATCCCTCTAACAGTAACTAGTAGTAGACCTGTAACCAGTCATTGTTGAACACAGTGCTCATCCCTCTAGCAGTAACTAGTAGTAGAGATGTAACCAGTCATTGTTGAACACAGTGCTCATCCCTCTAGCAGTAACTAGTAGTAGAGATGTAACCAGTCATTGTTGAACACAGTGCTCATCCCTCTAGCAGTAACTAGTAGTAGAGATGTAACCAGTCATTGTTGAACACAGTACTCATCCCTCTAGCAGTAATTAGTAGTAGAGCTGTAACCAGTCATTGTTGAACACAGTGCTCATCCCTCTAGCAGTAACTAGTAGTAGAGATGTAACCAGTCATTGTTGAACACAGTGCTCATCCCTCTAGCAGTAACTAGTAGTAGAGATGTAACCAGTCATTGTTGAACACAGTGCTCATCCCTCTAGCAGTAACTAGTAGTCGAGATGTAACCAGTCATTGTTGAACACAGTGCTCATCCCTCTAGCAGTAACTAGTAGTCGAGATGTAACCAGTCATTGTTGAACACAGTGCTCATCCCTCTAGCAGTAACTAGTAGTAGAGCTGTAACCAGTCATTGTTGAACACAGTACTCATCCCTCTAACAGTAACTAGTAGTAGAGGTGTTTGCATTACAGGACACTGCGTTTGCCCCATTCATTAAACACATAATGATATTGTTTGTGGGAATGGATTTTCTAAATTTTATTAATGATTTTGTCCGATGGTTTTGATATCCGTTCATTGTGATCAATGACACCTCGTAGCACAACAAACAGTTTAACATTATTTTCTAAATATAATTGTCTTTCTTCATGAATGCATACAACATTGTGTAAAACTCTAATTATATCTGAAAATGTTGAATTATGAACAATCCTCTAAAAACAGAGCCATTTGGCACTAATAAGTATTCATAACATGCCTAAAATAAATATTTCCATCGGCACAACAGATAAATCAAGTACTTTTTTACTCAATATCAATGCGTCTTACTACTACTTTCTCATTTTAAGTAAAGACGTAAAATGTAATATAATAAATCAAGAACAAGTTATTTAATAAATGTTAGATTGACTTTAAAAAATATTAAATAATCATAACTTGTAAAAAAAAAACTCAATACCTTTCGATTAGCAGAACAACAAATGAATAAAGTTAAATTGACTCAATAACCTAGTCTTTGTTAACAGTACTCAAAAAACATTAAGTGACAAGAAATCTTAATGACGTCTAAGTTATTACCACTTTCACGATGTTCTACTGATCGTTGGAGATGTTTGAGCCCCATTACTCAATGAGTTACGCAGTTACTTTTTCCAGTGATAGTTGCTATAAAAGACAATGTGTTGTCTGTCAAATTATCTGGTAAAAGAAGGGTTTAATAAATAGATACAAGTAGTTTTAGCAGTCTTAGTTTTGGTAGTAGTTTGGCACTTCCTTTTAAATTTTTCAAGTGAATACTATCGACAGAGTACATCATCTTGGCCATGTGAATCATCTTTGACTCTACCTTACGGCAGGTAGTCCTGTTGTTAAGAAGGGATTGACTGGGGAGAGCTAGACCAATAGGATTTACTGTAAATGACCTGTTGTTAAGCTCTCTGACAGGGATAGCGGTTTGTCAGGCAGGACCACCGGCTGTATATCATCAGAATCATGAACATAATCGTCTGTCTGTCTGTCTGTCTGTCTGTCTGTCTGTCTGTCCGTCTGTCCGTCCGTCCGTCCGTCCGTCCGTCTGTGCCTTGTGGCGTCCGTGCAGCCCATGCAGCCAGCCCATCTCTCCTAACTTTGCAATTACAAATAGCAGAGGGCTCCAGGTAATCAGCATTGATCCATCTAGTCACCAAGTCAGCCTCAACAACATTGATCCACTCTGGGGAGAGAGGGAGGCTGGTTCCAGGGGGAAATGCTGAAAGAGAGGGCTAAAAATAATTATTCTTACCTTAGTCAGCAGTCCCCTCCTGTCTTTTTACTCCCTAGTTGTTCTCCATGCCACAATAATCCATCTGTGGTTTTTAACAAGTTTAAAATCCCTTTTTATCTTGCTCCTTTTCACAACGTACCTATTATCGACGGGGACAGATAGGCTATGACGTATTGGGAAGTTTATTCTCGTCTAGTCAAATGGCATAATAATAACATGAAAACGTTTTTTTATTTTATCACATCAGTCTGTACTGTAGAGAGACGAGTCTCCAGAGGACACGGTATTCAGTAGACTCACTAGGGGAACTACTGCAGACATGGATCATGTAGACTCACTAGGGGGAACTACTGCAGACATGGATCATGTAGACTCACTAGGGGAACTACTGCAGACACGGATCATGTAGACTCACTAGGGGGAACTACTGCAGACATGGATCATGTAGACTAGCTAGGGGGAACTACGAACTACTGCAGACATGGATCATGTAGACTCACTAGGGGGAACTACTGCAGACATGGATCATGTAGACTAGCTAGGGGGAACTACGAACTACTGCAGACATGGATCATGTAGACTCACTAGGGGAACTACTGCAGACATGGATCATGTAGACTCACTAGGGGGAACTACTGCAGACATGGATCATGTAGACTAGCTAGGGGGAACTACGAACTACTGCAGACATGGATCATGTAGACTCACTAGGGGAACTACTGCAGACATGGATCATGTAGACTCACTAGGGGGAACTACTGCAGACATGGATCATGTAGACTCACTAGGGGAACTACTGCAGACACGGATCATGTAGACTCACTAGGGGAACTACTGCAGACATGGATCATGTAGACTAGCTAGGGGAACTACGAACTACTGCAGACATGGATCATGTAGACTCACTAGGGGAACTACTGCAGACACGGATCATGTAGACTCACTAGGGGGAACTACTGCAGACATGGATCATGTAGACTCACTAGGGGAACTACTGCAGACACGGATCATGTAGACTCACTAGGGGGAACTACTGCAGACATGGATCATGTAGACTAGCTAGGGGGAACTACGAACTACTGCAGACATGGATCATGTAGACTCACTAGGGGAACTACTGCAGACATGGATCATGTAGACTCACTAGGGGGAACTACTGCAGACATGGATCATGTAGACTCACTAGGGGAACTACTGCAGACACGGATCATGTAGACTCACTAGGGGGAACTACTGCAGACATGGATCATGTAGACTCACTAGGGGAACTACTGCAGACACGGATCATGTAGACTCACTAGGGGGAACTACTGCAGACATGGATCATGTAGACTCACTAGGGGAACTACTGCAGACACGGATCATGTAGACTCACTAGGGGGAACTACTGCAGACATGGATCATGTAGACTAGCTAGGGGGAACTACGAACTACTGCAGACATGGATCATGTAGACTCACTAGGGGAACTACTGCAGACATGGATCATGTAGACTCACTAGGGGGAACTACTGCAGACATGGATCATGTAGACTCACTAGGGGAACTACTGCAGACATGGATCATGTAGACTCACTAGGGGAACTACTGCAGACATGGATCACGTAGACTCACTAGGGGAACTACTGCAGACATGGATCATGTAGACTCACTAGGGGAACTACTGCAGACACGGATCATGTAGACTCACTAGGGGGAACTACTGCAGACATGGATCATGTAGACTAGCTAGGGGGAACTACGAACTACTGCAGACATGGATCATGTAGACTCACTAGGGGAACTACTGCAGACATGGATCATGTAGACTCACTAGGGGGAACTACTGCAGACATGGATCATGTAGACTCACTAGGGGAACTACTGCAGACATGGATCATGTAGACTCACTAGGGGAACTACTGCAGACATGGATCACGTAGACTCACTAGGGGAACTACTGCAGACATGGATCATGTAGACTCACTAGGGGGAACTACTGCAGACATGGATCATGTAGACTCACTAGGGGGAACTACTGCAGACATGGATCATGTAGACTCACTAGGGGGAACTACTGCAGACATGGATCATGTAGACTAGCTAGGGGGAACTACGAACTACTGCAGACATGGATCATGTAGACTCACTAGGGGAACTACTGCAGACATGGATCATGTAGACTCACTAGGGGAACTACTGCAGACATGGATCATGTAGACTCACTAGGGGAACTACTGCAGACATGGATCACGTAGACTCACTAGGGGAACTACTGCAGACATGGATCATGTAGACTCACTAGGGGGAACTACTACAGACATGGATCATGTACGAAACCTTGCTATTTATACATGTCCCAGGAGATGATTAGACCTGTGCCTTATTTCATAGTACATAATAAAGGCGAGTGGTAAAGGAAGAATCCATTATTTATACCCGGGCTCACAGTTTTCCACGGTAGGCCCATTTGTCACTGTAAGCACTTTTGCTTGTCAGGTTTGAATGTTGAGAAACTATGTGTCGGACACACAGTACCTACTGTCTTATTTACCAGGAGAAATCTGTTCAGTTCTGGGTGCCTGTTTATAGGCGTATAGTATAACAGGCTGTGTGTTAGTGTGTATATAATATATAATAGTATATTAGTGTGTATATAATATAACAGGCTGTGTGTTAGTGTGAATATAGTATAATAGACTGTGTGTTAGTGTCTATATAATATATAACAGGCTGTGTGTTAGTGTGTATATAGTATAACAGGCTATGTGTTAGTGTGTATATAGTATAACAGGCTGTGTGTTAGTGTGTATATAGTATAACAGGCTATGTGTTAGTGTGTATATAGTATAACAGGCTATGTGTTAGTGTGTATATAGTATAACAGGCTGTGTGTTAGTGTGTATATAGTATAACAGGCTATGTGTTAGTGTGTATATAATATATAATAGTATATTAGTGTGTATATAATATAACAGGCTGTGTGTTAGTGTGTATATAGTATAACAGGCTATGTGTTAGTGTGTATATAATATATAATAGTATATTAGTGTGTATATAGTATAACAGGCTGTGTGTTAGTGTGTATATAGTATAACAGGCTGTGTGTTAGTGTGTATATAGTATAACAGGCTGTGTGTTAGTGTGTATATAGTATAACAGGCTATGTGTTAGTGTGTATATAGTATAACAGGCTATGTGTTAGTGTGTATATAGTATAACAGGCTGTGTGTTAGTGTGTATATAATATATAATAGTATATTAGTGTGTATATAATATAACAGGCTATGTGTTAGTGTGTATATAGTATAACAGGCTGTGTGTTAGTGTGTATATAATATAACAGGCTATGTGTTAGTGTGTATATAGTATAACAGGCTGTGTGTTAGTGTGTATATAGTATAACAGGCTGTGTGTTAGTGTGTATATAATATAACAGGCTATGTGTTAGTGTGTATATAATATAACAAGCTGTGTGTTAGGGTGTATATAGTATAACAGGCTGTGTGTTATTGTTGGAAACTGGCATCAATGACAATAAATTGGGTGTTATATAAAGTCCACGCAGAAGCTTTACAATAGCTGATATGACAGCATGTAGCTTATTTCAGGTTTTTATAATGGTACTATTTAATATCAGCATCAGACACGGCTTTCTTGAAAGGAAAATGCAATTTGTGTTTTGTATTTTTTTATGGATCCCCGGATAGCAATGACTTAGACACATTTGAAGGAGACTATATTGGCAGTCTGTATTCATCCTATTACTTAAAGATACAATGGAGAGCTTTCTGCAAATAATAGAGATTATAATTAGGAAGTTCTAAATAACAGTTATGCTTGGTGTAAGCTACTGTTCTGATAAAATTCTGCTCGAGTGTCATAATCATAGTAAAAACCTCCAAGCGGTCCGTTCGGGTTGACTCCCAGAACGACGTTTATCAGCGAATCAAATCAAAGTTTACTGGTCGCGTACATCGATTTTGCAGATGTTATGGCAGGTGCAGCGAAATTATTATGTTATCTAGCTCCCACAATGCAGTAATAGCTAACAATACAAAAACAATACATAATACAGGAAGTTAAAAAAAAGAAAAAATGAAATAATATCGAAACGAGAACAGTCCTTAGTTGGGAGTCATCACACGATAATTGCCAACATATTTCTGAAAATATTATTTCAAGTTTATCATAAAAAAATTATATTTGAAATTAATTTTTGCATTACCGATTTTTGCATTACCATTATTTTCACATGTTTTGACCCAATCGGGTTAATTCTATTAATTCGATTCATTCGACGTTGCTATGTTAAATAAATAATTGGCATGTACAGTACGTAGCTAGTGAGCAGAGATCCACTGATGATGAGAGACAAGAATAACTATTTAATAAATATCATAGGCTTCACTGTGCTGGTTAATGAATGAATGGAATTTACGGTTTCCACTGTGAATTATTAGTTTCACTGTCGCGGTCGTTGGAATAAATGGACCAAGGCGCAGCGTAGGTAGAGTTCCACAAGTTTTAACTAGCCCCTCAAAGCACCTCATGACGACAGAAGTGAGTGCTACAGGGAGAGATAGTCATTTAGTTCAGTTACCTTCACTTTCTTACATACTGGAACAACGGTGGACATCTTGTAGCAAGTGGAGAATACAGACTGGGATAGGGAGAGATTGAATATGTACAAGCCAGCTGGTCTGCACATGCTCTGAGGACGTGGCTATGGGATGCCGTCTGGGCCGGCAGCCTTTTCCTCAGATTGGTTTCCAGTTTGCCCAAAGTCCAGTTTAGAAGGGATGATGACCGATGAAAAATGATCTCGGGAGGTAATGCGGTTGACATTTGATGGTGATGTATTCCAGATCGGGAGAACAAAAGGACCAGGAAGACCCACAGGAGCCGATCTATTTCCAGTGTACGGCTCATTTAGGTCTCTGAGAGAAACCCAAAACCTTCAGAACAAATAGTTTGTTTCTGTGTCATCAGAAGGCAGGTTGTGTGTGTGTGTGTTTGTGTGTGTGTGTGTGTGTGTGTGTGTGTGTGTGTGTGTGTGTGTGTGTGTGTGTGTGTGTGTGTGTGTGTGTGTGTGTGTGTGTGTGTGTGCGTGCGTGCGTGTGTGCGTGCGTGTGTGCGTGTGTGTGTGTGTGTGCGCGTGCGTGCCTGTGTGCGTGCGTGCGCGTGTGTGTGTGTGTGTGTGCGTGCGTGCGTGCGTTTCATCAGCAGGCAGGGAGCCAGCCATGCACAACAGTGATTCAAATTAGCGATGAATCCAAACCCCTTAACTTGTTATTGTATTAGATAAGCAGCCCGGGCTTGTAAGATCAAGTTGAGATAATGACAGTATTTCTTTCCCTCAAAGTGTCTTGATGTTACATCAACACCATAGCGATAGAAATAAATGTGCCTTAGGCAATGTTTTTAAACCTGTCTTGGTTTATTCATCTGTGCTATGTGTTATTCCATCACATATACCAGCCAGGTCACACAAAATCGACTTCAGTATTCAACGTTTGTTCAGGTCCACAGGACTTTGGGAGATACCTTCAATACCGTCCACTAAGGGCTATGTGAGTGCCTATTACCATCACGTAGGCTGTCGTCTCGCTAGAGCGTTGTGAATGGGGGTAGAGGAAAGGGAACAAACAGCACGCTCTGGCTCTAAGGATCACAGGTCCCAGTGCTAGGCTATCGTTTTCATTTGATATGTTCAACTCTATCCCAAAACTTAACCCTACCTTAACCTTTACCTTAACCCTTACCTTAACCCTTACCTTAACCTTTACCTTAACCCTTACCTTAACCCTTACCTTAACCTTTACCTTAACCTTTACCTTAACCCTTACCTTAACCTTTACCTTAACCCTACCTTAACCTTTACCTTAACCCTACCTTAACCTTTACCTTAACCCTTACCTTAACCTTTACCTTAACCCTTACCTTAACCTTAACCTTAACCTTTACCTTAACCTTTACCTTAACCCTTACCTTAACCTTTACCTTAACCCTTACCTTAACCCTACCTTAACCCTTACCTTAACCCTTACCTTGACCCTTACCTTAACCCTTACCTTAACCTTTACCTTAACCTTTACCTTAACCCTACCTTAACCCTTACCTTAACCCTTACCTTAACCTTTACCTTAACCCTACCTTAACCCTTACCTTTACCTCTACCTTAACCCTTACCTTAACCCTACCTTAACCTTTACCTTAACCTTTACCTTAACCCTACCTTAACCTTTACCGTAACCTTAACCCTTACCTTAACCCTACCTTAACATTTACATTACATTTACATTTAAATTTTTTACATTTAAGTCATTTAGCAGATGCTCTTATCCAGAGCGACTTACAAATTGGTGCATTCACCTTATGATATCCAGTGGAACAACCACTTTACAATAGTGCATCTAAATCTTTTAAGGGGGGGGGGGGCAGAATGATTACTTTGTCCTATCCTAGGTATTCCTTAACCTTTACCTTAACCCTTACCTTAACCTTTACCTTAACCTTTACCTTAACCCTTACCTTAACCTTTACCTTAACCCTACCTTAACCTTTACCTTAACCCTACCTTAACCTTTACCTTAACCTTAACCCTTACCTTAACCTTTACCTTAACCTTTACCTTAACCTTTACCTTAACCTTTACCTTAACCTTTACCTTAAACCTTACCTTAACCTTTACCTTAACCCTTACCTTAACCTTAACCTTAACCCTACCTTAACCTTTACCTTTACCTCTACCTTAACCCTTACCCTAACCTCTACCTTAACCCTTACCTTAACCATTCAGAATTAATGCCTAAAATGAATCATCATTTTTTTCTGTTTGAACTGTCCCAAACCTTAACCAAATCCTTATCTAGTTGGAATGAATACCTAAGTTTAACAGTCTACATTTGATGTTTATCCCTCCCCGGACAAACGTTGAACACTGAAGTGAGACTGTGAGATCTTGTAGCAAACTCAGAGCAACAAAAGCCTTTTCAATAAGCAATACATTTCCCTTTAAGCAAATGCACAATCCTTACCTCACAGTAAACACTCTTATCCAGAGCGACTTACAGGAGTCATTAGGGTTAAGTGCCTTGTTCAAGGACACAGCTTGGGGATTTGAACCAGTAACCCTTTCACTTACTGGCCCAATACTCTTAACTGCTAGGTTACCTGCCACCTTCAAACTACGCTGTTAGAACTGTTTTGGAACCCTTTTTTTCTGTGTGAAGGGATAGGGTTCTAACAAAGACCAATTTTGATCTGAAGAACTATTGTTTGCAAGAAATGGTTCTTTGATGATATTTTGGAAGGCAAGAATGGTTCTTCATAGAGCCATATATCATATTTCCCAGCATGCTCTATTGCAGGATGATTTTTCAGAATTCTTTTATTGTTTTTATCTGTATTTTTTGCATGTACAATGATTGTTTGAATAACTTTGTGATACACAAAGATAAATGACGTAAATGTTTCAAAACGAATCCAATATGTTAGTAGTTGGACTTATTGCTTCCGTTACCAGGATGGATGTCCAGTTTATGTGATTGAGGTAGTCTCAGAATTCAATCTTCCCCACCATGGCAGTCAATCTGAATGCAGGTTACGGGTGATAAAACATTTTTTTTTTTATTAAAAAATATATAAGAATTATACTAATATCCTAACTGTCTGGATTCCGATAGGAATTACACATCACTTGCAGGCCTGATGTGGCCTGTAAACCAGGAGTTTCCCAACACTCCTGTGTCAGGATATAAATAGGTCCTCAATGATAGGCCTTATGATATATAGTATGTCATTATTGTTATTATTTTAAAGGCTAATAAGGCTGGTGAAACCGTTCATAGTTCTCGGGTTCCTCTACGGGGACATAAACCAATGTATGGTTTTACTAAGCATTTTTTCTTTCTAACAATGTACCTGAACCTCTCCTCCTGTTTTGTTGGGAGAAAAACAGACCACTTCATGGAAGAATGTGAGATTAATATGAAGAGATCCCTTTGTGTGTGTGTGTGTGTGTGTGTGTGTGTGTGTGTGTGTGTGTGTGTGTGTGTGTGTGTGTGTGTGTGTGTGTGTGTGTGTGTGTGTGTGTGTGTGTGTGTGTGTGTGTGTGTGTGTGTGTGTGTGTGTGTGTGTGTGTGTGTGTGCGTGCATGCGGCTTCATGTTCCTTGGTCTTGTACCTTGCCAATGTCAACCTTTCCCTCTCCCTGGTCGTGGTCAGTAGACAGCCCCCAGGTAGCGGGGCAGACACCTGTGTTGTGAGATTACAAACGAATGTGGCCTAAAGCACTGACTCTGGAGACAGATAGGAGTCCTTTGTAAAAAAAAAATTACAAGACAAAGGATCAATGACATGACTTTGCACGTTTTCTCTCCACAAAGAGAGACTTTAGTGACCTGTCCTGATTCCCAGGGGCCTATGAGTGGCCAGAGAAATAGGTGGGGAGGTGGAGATAGAGAGCTACCTACTGTGACAGTAATGGGGTTTTCCCCTAACTTTCCTAAAGCCCCTAGGCCCAAAAGGACTGCTATTAAGGTAGGGTGGGACTTGCAGCCGCCTGGCTTTGGACGCCTCATCTGAAATTCTTTGACAGGGAGGTACACTCCTTTAGGGACTTTATTGGCTGTGGAATTACATCAAAGGTCACAGTCTGCATGCTGCCTCCTGCACTACACATCACCTCTGCCTGCCTCAGTCTCTATCTAGCTCTACACGGCTTGTTCCTGGGAAGTCTCCACTGTGCTGAGGGACTGAAAGGTATTTCACACTTGCAGATTGGGTTATTGAAGCGGCATATGATTAAACATGAAGGTGAGACGGATTAAACATGAAGGTGAGACTGATTTAACATGGTGAGACTGATTAAACATGAAGGTGAAACTGATTAAACATGAAGGTGAGACGGATTAAACATGAAGGTGAGACGGATTAAACATGAAGGTGAGACTGATTTAACATGGTGAGACTGATTAAACATGAAGGTGAAACTGATTAAACATGAAGGTGAGACGGATTAAACATGAAGGTGAGACGGATTAAACATGAAGGTGAGACTGATTAAACATGAAGGTGAGACGGATTAAACATGAAGGTGAGACGGATTAAACATGACGGTGAGACTGATTAAACATGAAGGTGAGACGGATTAAACATGAAGGTGAGACTAATTAAACATGAAGGTGAGACTGATTTAACATGAAGGTGAGACTAATTAAACATGAAGGTGAGACTGATTTAACATGAAGGTGAGACTGATTTAACATGAAGGTGAGACTGATTAAACATGAAGGTGAGACTAATTAAACATGAAGGTGAGACTGATTAAACATGAAGGTGAGACTGATTAAACATGGTGAGACTGATTAAACATGACGGTGAGACTGATTAAACATGGTGAGACTGATTAAACATGAAGGTGAGACTGATTTAACATGAAGGTGAGACTGATTTAACATGAAGGTGAGACTGATTAAACATGAAGGTGAGACTGATTAAACATGAGTGAGACTGATTTAACATGAAGGTGAGACTGATTAAACATGAAGGTGAGACTGACTTTGTAACCTTTGTAATCATTTGGAAAATACAGTAGCTTTTAGTACAAGCCAGGTATCCCTTTTGAAAGGCGAATATTTTGACCTCAATGGGACAACCTGCTGAAATAAAGATTTAATAAAAAACAAACAGGGCCCTTTGACTGGGAATTGCCATGATGACGCACTTAACACCATTCACTGAGTCCTTCACAAGTAGAGCCGGTAACTCTGCCAATCAATCAATCAAATGTATTTATAAAGCCCTTCGTACATCAGGTGATATCTCAAAGTGCTGTACAGAAACCCAGGCTAAAACCCCAAACAGCAAGCAATGCAGGTGTAGAAGCACTCTAGAACTCTAGAACTGTGTTACAAATCTCACAGCACGCGTTAAATGCTGTGTAATGTCATTTTACACCATGATAATCACACTTAAATAGACGGAGTATCTTCGTGTAAAGTTGATCTGTAGAGAATGGAAGATTAGGGTAATTATTGAAATGTAATCCTGGCGTTAATACCTGTGGTAATCTAAGAAAGCTCAGCACCTCTGCGGAGAGGTGTGGATACAAGTTCACAGTAATTATTACCGTGGAACTAAAAGCTGTGATCTAGCTGAAATGTGTCAGAAAAGGGAACGTAAGACCATAGACATATAGTACATAGAAAGGCCTTGGAACCTCTAATCTTGGATTCTATTTCAATAGAATACATAGAAAGGCCTTGGAACCCATAGAGAGGGGTTGGAACCTCTAATCATGGATTCTATTTCAATAGAATACATAGAAAGGCCTTGGAACCTCTAACCCTGGATTCTATTTCAATATAATATATAGAAAAAGCTTGGAACCTCTAATCCTGGATTCTATTCTAATAGAATACATAGAAAGGGGTTGGAACCTCTAATCCTGGATTCTATTTCAATATAATATATAGAAAGGGGTTGGAACCTCTAACCCTGGATTCTATTCCAATATAATATAGAGAAAGGGCTTGGAACCTCTAATCCTGAATTTTATTTCAATATAATATAGAGAAAGGGCTTGAAACCTCTAATCCTGGATTCTATTTCAATATAATATAGAGAAAGGGGTTGGAACCTCTAATCCTGGATTCTATTTCAATATAATATAGAGAAAGGGCTTGGAACCTCTAATCCTGGATTCTATTTCAATATAATATAGAGAAAGGGCTTGGAACCTCTAATCCTGGATTCTATTTCAATATAATATATAGAAAGGGGTTGGAACCTCTAATCCTGGATTCTATTTCAATATAATATATAGAAAGGGGTTGGAACCTCTAATCCTGGATTCTATTCCAATGAGCAAGACAAGCTATAGTGTTATCATCAGGACAAACACGTCATGCGCATATTGCTTAAACAACCTATGTAAAATACACCTGCAAGGAGGACACATTATCAAAAAAAGATTTGATTTGTGTATATATTAATATTTAGGTTGTCTATAACCAAGCTTGATGAGATACAGAATACGGGTGATGAGAATGAAACATGGTGAACAAAAACTGAACATTCAACTGAACATTTACTCAGGTTGCCCTATTGAATCGCCCCCTTGAGGAATCAATATGAATCAGTCTATAATGTGAATCATACAGTATCGGACGTCCCTGACCGCTAAGGCTGCATGCCGACCGGATGATGTGAAATAAGGCTTCCACATCACAACCCCACAGGACTGAGAGAGCAGAGCTAATATGCAGTATACAGTATATATGGCTGTGGGTATACAGTATATGGCTGTGGGTATACAGTATATGGCTGTGGGTATACAGTATATGGCTGTGGGTATACAGTATATGGCTGTGGGTATACAGTATATGGCTGTGGGTATACAGTATATATGGCTGTGGGTATACAGTATATATGGCTGTGGGTATACAGTATATATGGCTGTGGGTATACAGTATATGGCTGTGGGTATACAGTATATATGGATGTGGGTATACAGTATATGGCTGTGGGTATACAGTATATGGCTGTGGGTATACAGTATATGGCTGTGGGTATACAGTATATGGCTGTGGGTATACAGCATATGGCTGTGGGTATACAGTATATGGCTGTGGGTATACAGTATATGGCTGTGGGTATACAGTATATGGCTGTGGGTATACAGTATATATGGCTGTGGGTATACAGTATATATGGCTGTGGGTATACAGTATATATGGCTGTGGGTATACAGTATATGGCTGTGGGTATACAGTATATATGGCTGTGGGTATACAGTATATGGCTGTGGGTATACAGTATATGGCTGTGGGTATACAGTATATGGCTGTGGGTATACAGTATATGGCTGTGGGTATACAGTATATGGTTGTGGGTATACAGTATATATGGCTGTGGGTATACAGTATATATGGCTGTGGGTATACAGTATATGGCTGTGGGTATACAGTATATGGCTGTGGGTATACAGTATATGGCTGTGGGTATACAGTATATGGCTGTGGGTATACAGTATATGGCTGTGGATATACAGTATATGGCTGTGGATATACAGTACATGGCTGTGGGTATACAGTATATATGGCTGTGGGTATACAGTATATGGCTGTGGGTATACAGTATATGGATGTGGGTATACAGTATATATGGCTGTGGGTATACAGTATATGGCTGTGGGTATACAGTATATGGCTGTGGGTATACAGTATATATGGCTGTGGGTATACAGTATATGGCTGTGGGTATACAGTATATGGCTGTGGGTATACAGTATATATGGCTGTGGGTATACAGTATATGGCGGCATACAGTATATGCATGTGGGTCATGTCAGGTGAAGTTAAAGTGACCAAGTTGGTGGAAATGCTGTGATCATATCACTCAGGTGGTATTTTTTATATTTCACCTTTATTTAACCAGGTAGGCTAGTTGAGAACAAGTTCTCATTTACAACTGCGACCTGGCCAAGATAAAGCAAAGCAGTGTGACACAGACAACAACACAGAGTTACACATGGAGTAAACAATAAACAAGTCAATAACACAGTAGGATTTTTTTTATTTTTAAAAGATGATGTGTAGAAGCAGCAAAATAAAACAGTACATATCCTTTTTTTCTCTGTCTTCCTCAAACAGATACCGCTGAAGTCCTTTTCCATGCATATTGATGATCCATGAACAAAAAAAAAAGGTTGATATTCAACATTTACAGTATACTTCCTTTGAACCCTCAAGAATAATCTGGCATGTCAACAGGAAGTGACGATGAGAAGCCTTCTACATCAGAGTCCTTTAAAATATCTCCCATAACCTGCTGCCACTGTCACCCGTCAGCTCCATGCATATCGATGATCCATTAGCCACTGTGACCACCGTAGACCATGTGACCACGCGGGTCGACTGCCTACACGTGGAATACAACGTCTGGGCACGGATTGCTTCCCTTTATAAGCATCCCCTGTTCTCTCTATCTTCTTTCCCTTTCTCTTTCCCCATCTCTCCTCTCCATCTATCTCAGCCATCTCTCTCTCATTCTGCTCTCTCTATCTTCTTTCCCTTTCTCTTTCCCCATCTCTCCTCTCCATCTATCTCAGCCATCTCTCTCTCATTCTGCTCTCTCTATCTTCTTTCCCTTTCTCTTTCCCCATCTCTCCTCTCCATCTATCTCAGCCATCTCTCTCTCATTCTGCTCTCTCTATCTTCTTTCCCTTTCTCTTTCCCCCTCTCTCCTCTCCATCTATCTCAGCCATCTCTCTCTCATTCTGCTCTCTCTATCTTCTTTCCCTTTCTCTTTCCCCATCTCTCCTCTCCATCTATCTCAGCCATCTCTCTCTCATTCTGCTCTCTCTATCTTCTTTCCCTTTCTCTTTCCCCCTCTCTCCTCTCCATCTATCTCAGCCATCTCTCTCTCATTCTGCTCTCTCTATCTTCTTTCCCTTTCTCTTTCCCCCTCTCTCCTCTCCATCTATCTCAGCCATCTCTCTCTCTCTGCTCTCCATCCCCCCTCCCTCTGTCTCTTTGCGCTCCCTCCCTCTCTTCCTGCTCCCACTCTCTCTCCCTGATTCCCCCGGCTCTTTGCCTGCTCCCCCTTCTCCCTGCGCATGCTGCCAGTCCCTTTCTCTCGTCTCTTATCCCTTACCAACCTCTCTCTCTCCACCCCCCTCTCTCTCTCCTCTCTCTGCTCCCAGTTCCCCTCCTCCTTTCAGTGTTTTGTATCTCATTTTTATGAGGTTGAGATGCAATATTAATAAGGGAGGCAGCATATTTACTGAGATGTCCTGAGGAGGCTATTTAACTGACTGGGTCAATGGTGATTCGAAGCAGAAAACACACACCTTCACTCAGATTTTGACCATGTAAATATCTGTCTGATACATTATAATTGGCACCACGACCCCCTCAAACACATTAATAAGCAATGTCTGGGGTGATAATGTGGCTATAATATGCTACTGCAAGACAAATTATCATATGAGGTTCATGTTCATTTATACAGTACCTATAGCTGTTGGTCAATGTATGTACCTGGGTATGGCTTTGAGTATACAATAGTGTTGTCCGTCAAAAATTGCCAATTCATAACTTGACATGCTAAGAAAAGCTTCCATCCAGGAAGTTCTCATTACATTATCGCATCCAATACTGCGTTAATAACCATATTTTCCCAAATATTGAGAATGACAGAATCATCACAGAATCATCATTTATGTGTGACAATACATTCTCTTGAGGCATAACAGATTTCAAGAAGTAAAACGGAATTGTTTTTAAATGTGTCCCAAACGCCACCATACACCCTATATAGTGCACTGCTTTTGACCAGAGACCTATGGGTCCCAGTTCCCTATGGGCTGTCACGCCCTGACCTTAGTTATCTATGTGTTATGTATTATTTTGGTCAGGTCAGGGTGTGACGAGGGTGGGTATGCTTGTTTGTCTTGTCTTGGGTTTTGTATGTCTAGGTGTGTGTGTGTAGTCTAGGCATATTGTAGGTCTATGGTGGCCTGATATTGGTTCCCAATCAGAGACAGCTGTTTATCGTTGTCTCTGATTGGGGAATCCTATTTAGGTTGCGAAATTTCCATTTTTTGGTTTTGTGGGTTCTTGTCTACGTGTAGTTGCCTGTGTCAGCACTCGTTCTATATAGCTTCACGTTAGTTTGTGTTTAGTGTTTTTCTTCATTAAAGGAAGAATGCATTCATATCACGTTGCGCCTTGGTCTCCTCAATAACCCTGTGGGGTTCTGGTCCAAAGTAAAGAACCACATAGAGAATAGGGTGCCATTTGGAACCCAGTAATTGTTGTCCCTTGGCTTTCACTAATACCTGCAACTGAAAAAGACAACAACAACAAAATAACAAGCCAATAGGATTTGAAGCCTGGCAAAGCGTAATGTTCTCTGAAGAGTTTCCCTGGTCGTCTTGTTTGTT
Organism: Salvelinus fontinalis; assembly: GCF_029448725.1. Lineage (NCBI taxonomy): Eukaryota > Metazoa > Chordata > Actinopteri > Salmoniformes > Salmonidae > Salvelinus > Salvelinus fontinalis. The sequence goes on from NC_074667.1 coordinate 69,165,622, forward strand.
AGACACTCTCGGATGGATTGCCTCTGACGTTTACAGTGTCAGACTAAACCTTTACATTTTTGCTTTCCTTCTGGTTATCTCATTATTTGTCATTATACATTCTGTACATAACTCTCTCCGAGACAGTGCCTTTAATGTGAATTAACATTGAGCATAACCTCAGAAACGATCAAGTCTACACCTGAGATAATATACAGACAATTGTCCCTGATGGTATATGACAGATACGGTGGCCTTTGTTAAAACTAAACAGGAAGTGCTCTGCCGTCTGTATACATGACATTATAATGTGATCTAGCTCACGTTGTGATGGAGTACATTAGTATAATATAGCAGAAACAGTAGCCTATGTTAAACTACAGGCGGGCAATCCTCTGTACTGTAGGGTATGAATTACATTATCAGGCATTCTAGTTCAGAGAAAATGACAAATTATTCAAGACAGGGCCCGAATAATGCAGCGGTTTATTAGGAGCTGAAGCCCCAGGGGTCCAAGACCGTAGGGGTCCAAGACCGTAGGGGGCCAAAGACCGTAGGGGGCCCAAGACCGTAGGGGGCCCAAGACCGTAGGGGGTCCAAGACCGTAGGGGTCCAAGACCGTAGGGGGCCAAAGACCGTAGGGGGCCCAAGCCCGTAGGAGGCCCAAGACCGTAGGGGGCCCAAGCCCGTAGGGGGCCCAAGTCCGTAGGAGGCCCAAGACCGTAGGGGGCCCAAGCCGGTAGGAGGCCCAAGACCGTACGGGGCCCAAGCCCGTAGGAGGCCCAAGACCGTAGGGGGCCCAAGACCATAGGGGGCCCAAGACCGTAGGGGGCCCAGGCAGAGAAACATTGAAATGTATATATAGATATACAAATATTTTTACTGCAACCACCAATCACATGAGCTCAATCTCAATGCTGCCCGATCTGCTAATCATCAGATGTGGGGAGGAGATGAGGTAGGTGGCCCACATGGGTAACTGGGGGGCCCTGCCTCGGTTGGGTAACTGATTCAGGGCCGACCTTAGCTTTTTGGGGGCCCTAAAACACTTCAGTCCCCCCCCCCCCCCCCCCCCCCCTCTTGACGGCAGAGAGAAAGTTAATTTTATGCAATTCTACATATTTTTTCCACGGGGTATAGAGAAAATGTTACAGTTTTAAAGCACGTTTTCTGCAATTATACACATTTTGCCAGGCGGGGGAGAATCATTTTTTGCAGTTTTAAAGCTAATTACTGGCGGTTTATCCGACGCAGATTCCACAGCGCATTGCATCATTATGAATCACATACCATGTTCTTAGCTCTAGACACTCTTTAAAAAATTCCCATCAAACACCAGAGTAGATTCAGGGCACGTCCATCTGCTCAGGTGTTGCTGACACCTGCCAAATCTTACAATGCCAGGACAGGTATTTTGACATATCAGTTAACCACGTCAGATGATGTTGCACGCAACCATTGGTTTAGCAGGGGAAGGCGACCTCATTCAAATTATTTTGATTGTCTTGTCCTCACATGAGCCAATCAATTTCCACAGACTGACTGCTTAGTAACATCACAGACTGACTGCACAGTAACATCACAGACTGACTGCACAGTAACATCACAGACTGACTGATTAGTAACATCACAGACTGACTGCACAGTAACATCACAGACTGACTGCACAGTAACATCACAGACTGACTGCACAGTAACATCACAGACTGACTGCACAGTAACATCACAGACTTACTGCTTAGTAACATCACAGACTGACTGCACAGTAACATCACAGACTGACTGCACAGTAACATCACAGACTGACTGCACAGTAACATCACAGACTGACTAGACAGTAACATCACAGACTGACTACACAGTAACATCACAGACTGACTGCACAGTAACATCACAGACTGCCTACACAGTAACACAACAGACTGACTGCACAGTAACATCACCGACTGACTGCACAGTAACATCACAGACTGACTGCACAGTAACATCACAGACTGACTGCTTAGTAACATCACAGACTGACTGCACAGTAACATCACAGACTGACTGCACAGTAACAACACAGACTGACTGCACAGTGACATCACAGACTGACTGCACAGTAACAACACAGACTGACTGCTTAGTAACATCACAGACTGACTGCACAGTAACAACACAGACTGACTGCACAGTAACAACACAGACTGACTGCACAGTAACAACACAGACTGACTGCACAGTAACAACACAGACTGACTGCACAGTAACAACACAGACTGACTGCACAGTAACAACACAGACTGACTGCACAGTAACAACACAGACTGACTGCTTAGTAACATCACAAACTGACTGCACAGTAACAACACAGACTGACTGCACAGTAACATCACAAACTGACTGCACAGTAACATCACAAACTGACTGCACAGTAACAACTGTTTTATCTTTTACCAGATCTAATGTGTTATTTTCTCCTACATTCGTTTCACATTTCCATAAACTTCTAAGTGTTTCCTTTCAAATGGTATCAAGAATATGCATATCCTTGCTTCAGGGCCTGAGCTACAGGCAGTTAGAATTGGGTATGACATTTTTAGGCGAAAATTGAAAAAAAGAAGAAAAAAAAGGGGCTGATCCTTAAAAGGTTTTTAACAATTTGTTATATAGTCATTTAGCAGTTATTTTGGGTTCTTAATAGTGCCAACTGTTGTCAAAAGGGTTCGGTAAATACATTTGATTGATTCAATGGTTGACTGATCGATTGGATTATTTATTATTAGTAATAACATGGAATTGAATGGGATCTTTTGTTTCCATTCTATTCTACTCTATTCTATTTTATTATATTCTACTGTATTCTATTTTATTATATTCTATTATATTCTACTGTATTCTACTCTATTCTATAGTATTATATTCTATTATGTTATACTGTATTCTACTCTATTCTATTTTATTATATTGTACTGTATTCTACTGTATTCTATTTTATTATATTCTATAATATTCTACTGTATTCTATTTTATTATATTCTACTGTATTCTAGTCTGTTCTATTTTATTACATTCTATTATATTCTACTCTATTCTATTCTATTACATTCTACTGTATTCTATTTTATTATATTATATTATATTCTACTGTATTCTAGTCTGTTCTATTCTATTCAATCCTATTCTATTCCATTCAACCCCATTCTAGGCTAATCATGTTCATGTGTTTGGGTGACTGTGGTAAAGGTCTGAAATACTATGCATATTTATTTTTCCACTAAGCTTCTGCTTAATGTCACACTTATTTTTGAGAACGGTGGAAATAAAGGTGGAGAGCCAATTTGGGGCGGAGTAATTCTACGTCCCTCCCACTCAGGCCAGTGGAGTGGAGGAGAATTAATTCCTAAAGGACTGGCTCTGGCTCCTCGGACAGAGCTCAAAGACGTAGCTAGGAGGCATTTGTGTGCGTCTCAGGGAAAGAGAGAGAGAGAGAGAGAGAGAGAGAGAGAGAGAGAGAGAGAGAGAGAGAGAGAGAGAGAGAGAGAGAGAGAGAGAGTGACAGAGAGAGAGAGAGAGAGAGAGAGAGAGAGAGAGAGAGAGAGAGAGAGAGAGAGAAAGAAAGAGAGGGAGAGAGCTGGCTAAATGAGTGTAGACCTCTCTAGCTGATCCGGGAGGTTGTTTTGCCACTTAGCCCGTCATGTGATTGCCCTGGGCTTGTTATCCTTCGGGTTTTCTTTTTTTTGTTAACTTGATCTTCAGAAGCAGCCTACCTACCACCGCAGAGAAGCCAAGTAGGCTAGGACTTGTAATCAAATACCGCTGGTGCGATTTTTAGTAGGGTAGGCTAGGGCTTCTGCGTTCCAGAAGGGTGGTGGACCCGAACACAAGCTTCCTGTGGAGACTCACTACCATCTAGCAAAGGCAACAGCGGAACACCTTAATACTTGTTGGAGACGTCCAGAGAAGGAGTGCCTCTCGCTACACCTGGGTCGTTGCAGCTGGGTCTTCTTTTCAGTCCTTCTACAAAGAAGAGGCTTTCAAGGAATATAATATATGCCACAGATTAAAAAGGTCAGTTCCCGATATATAACGGCTTCATATATTATTTTTTTTTATCAAAAAAAATCTCTGCTTCTGTCTTCTTCCTTCATGATTATTGGGTGTACTGATCTAGTCTGCCGGCTCTGTCGGTGAAAGTGTTTGAGAATAGCGAGAACACTCAAGGAGAAGGAGAGCGATCATTCTTAGTCTCCCTTCTGTGGATACAAACATGAGAGGACGGGCAAGTCAACATACGATTGAGTTTGAGATACACGTTTAGCTAAGCAAACTAATGTGAATTCGGTGAATGCAATCGGGTAAGTGTATATACGGATAGCTAATTGGTGCATTTTTTAGCACCAGAACGGGAAAGTTGCCCAAGCCAGAGCTAGATATCTGGCTGTAGCTATCTAGCATTGGCTGAGGTGGGTCCTCCGCGGTAGCTAGCTATTAAATAGCCTTCTCTTCTGCCTGCTTCTTAGCAAGCTTCTATTTCAGACCTCACGGTTTTACCCTTCGCAGCTGCTGGTGTTAGTCACGTCGCTGCCGACCGTTTCAGGGCTTTCAAACTGGGCTAAAAACAGGTGCATATGTGCAAGGACATATGTGGTGACTGTACGAGATGGTAATGCAAGAACGTACTGTATGTAGTTAGCTAATAACACTGGTTTACTATTTATTTAACCCATTATCGTGGGTTTCTATGGCGTTACTACAGTTATATCGGTATCCCACTTAATTATTAGGAATGTACGGTGAGATTTGCAAGGTGAAGTTATGGCTAGCGATATAACTTTAGTTATATCAGCATTATTGCGTTTCTACTTTTCATGGCCTGCCTTGGAAATGTTGTTTACACTTAGCCTACTATACTGTCTAATAGTTTATTAGATTACAGTAACCATATGTTATATAATGTTCCCGTTAGATTACAGTAAACAAACGTTATATAATGTTACGTTAGATTACAGTAACCATACGTTATATAATGGTACGTTAGATTAGCTGAGTAGACTCATTAATACTTTTCATCTTCATCTACAATATAGATGTGGTTTATATGAATAAATCCTACTAGTTGATCGTATTCTACCCAATGTTATTGCACTATAGCCACCGATTTGCTCAAAACATTTATTAGGTGGCTAGATCCAATTCCACATTATGTCAGGCTAGAGGAGCCAGTAGCTATTTATTTAATGTAGGTTAAAGCTATTTGTTTTCCGTTCATGTGCACACATGTGCTTTTCTTGCGTTGTGAGAAAACAGTTGGGGGTCCAATTTTGGTTACGTTGAATACAAAAAAATGAGTCAGGATGCGTTAGATTTTGTGCATCACTGCTCTGTAACATTTTACTGCAACCTTACAATGTAACGCAGTCATCTCGATACCGCTACTGTTTGATTCACATCAAAATACCACACGGCTTGGTTCAATAATACAAGTGTGTTATAATTTTACCGTGGGGTGTGTTTTAATATTTGACTCACGTCCCCTTCTCCATGGAGACGTTTGAAACCTTCCATCGGGGGTATATCTCTAATCTCTGTATGGCCCGAACGCGAAAAAGCTTTCTCTCCGAGTGAGGACAGACGACCATATGTCAGGGAAACATTTATGAAGGCTACGACAGTACGACCACACTTTCAGTCTTTAGAAACCCCTTTTGGTTTCAATATGTTTGTGTGGTCGTTTAAAAAAAAATAAAAAATTCTTGATAACATCACACTTGTTAAAAAAAAATCTAAAAAATCTTTCGAGGTATTTGTGTGTGAGTCTCCATGGTATTTTTACATGACCTATCCGTGTTTTTCCCTGAGGTGCACTAAAACACTTAGGAATATAAATCGATTAGTGTTTTATTTTTATTTTTTTATGTGCAAACACCCAATAGACCATTGTATGTTTGTTTATTGTTCTGATTCACTGGGAGGTGTTGGTCCAAAAATTATTCATAGCCTATTTAGTCATAGATACTTGAAACCTTGGCGGTTTGCCTGTTAGGAGTGGCACTGCATGCAGAGGCTTAAACTGTTTCTAATGAAGCATTATAAACTGGGTGGTTCCAGCCCTGGAGGCTGATTGACTGACAGCCGTGGTATATGAGACCGTTATACCATGGGTATGACAAAAACATTTAGTTTTTATTGCTCTAATTACTTTTGTGACCAGTTTGTAATAGCAATAAGGCACCTCAGGCGGTTAAAATAAGGCCCGAGGGGGTGTGGTATACGGCCAATATACCACGGCTAAGGGCTGTTCTTAAGCACGACACAACGTGGAGTGCCTGGATACAACCCTTAAGCGTGGTATAATGACCATATACCACAAACCCCAGAGGTGCCTTATTGCTATTATAAACTGGTTACCAATGTAATTAGTGAATAATTTTTTGGTTGTTGTCATACCAATGGTATACGGTCTGATATACCGTGTCTACGGCTGTCAGCCAATCAGCATTCAAGGCTTGAAAAGCCACGTTTATAATAATGAACAACAGCAGTGACATATTGAGTAGCCTTTGCCGAATCCCCAACAACCAACCGGATGTTCCGGTTTTCAGGGGAAACGGAGGGAGCTTGTGACTTGACTTCCCGCTTCTGGACGTTATTCAACGTGACACCATAGATTATCCATTATGTTAACCAGATGCTGTGGTGACCGCTCTAAGAAGTCAAGTAAATGATCTTCAAAAATGGAAGGCAGCTGGGGAAGAGGCAAGATCAGGTGGGACCGTTCTAGCCAATGAGAGGGCAAATACGTGTGTGAACAACAGGTAGAACGGTTTCCATTAGTTACTACAGTCACAAAGTCAATATTTGCAATGTATTGTAAGAATTCATGAAAACAAAACATTTTACTTTTTGGTTTTAATGGTTAGGGTTAGGCGTAAGGTTAGCAGTGTGGTTAAGATTAGACTTGGGTTTAAAATGACATTTTAAGAAGATCAATTGTAGAAATAGGCGGGGTTTATGACTTTGTGGCTGTGGTAACAAGTGACAACCAGGCACAACTCTGATATATAAAATGTTTTTTTTTCTCAAAGTTTCCGGGATGTAACATGTCCTACTTATATCAGTATACCCGTAACATCCTAATCATTATGAATATTCTGTTAGATCAAAAAAGTCACACGTTGCAAATAAGCCATACATTTTTTGGGGTTAACCAAATTTCAACACTCTCATTGACCTCTATAGAAAAACTCCTTACTTGGTGAGTGAAAAAAATCCAATACAAAATGGCGACACTTCCATCTTAACTCCTCCTCCACAGTTACTGGATTGGTTGAACAATGCAGAAGAGAAACTCCCCCAACAGTTTTTCTTTTCTCCTTATCGTCAAGACCAGTATGTAGGGGGATCTATTTTCAGGTGTTTCTTTTACGTTTGCTACGCTAGGTTACATATTGAGAGACAAGAGGTTTATACAATTATGTCTTCTTGTCCTATTTTCAGGTGTTTCTTTTACGTTTGCTACGCTAGGTTACATATTGAGAGACAAGAGGTTTGTACAATTCTGTACTCTTGTCCTATTTGCAGGTGGGTTGTTTACGTCTGGGAACAAGATAAGATATTTCGTTTGCTTTGGTTTGGCCGTTCATTTCTATGCCTTCGCTATTTGATGACACAACATTGATGTAGTACCTGAGAGAGCTGCTCTGTAATTAAATAATCAATGGGACGTGCTTTTAGTAGGGACTTGGAATGCATTCTGGACACAGCAAACAATGCACAAGTCCCAACCAGCACCCTATTCCCTTTACAACACAGGGGGCTCTGGTTAAAAGTAGTGCTTTAGGGAGTAGGGAATAGACTGCCGTTCGGACCACAATAGATTAGTAATATGGTAGTACCACCTCTCCATGACCCTAATACATCATCTAGTAATATAGTAGTACCACCTCTCCATGACCCTAATACATCATGTAGTAATATAGTAGTACCTCCTCTCCATGACCCTAATACATCATGTAGTAATATAGTAGTACCTCCTCTCCATGACCCTAATACATCATGTAGTAATATAGTAGTACCTCCTCTCCATGACCCTAATACATCATGTAGTAATATAGTAGTACCACCTCTCCATGACCCTAATACATCATGTAGTAATATAGTAGTACCTCCTCTCCATGACCCTAATACATCATGTAGTAATATAGTAGTACCTCCTCTCCATGACCCTAATACATCATGTATAGTAGTACCTCCTCTCCATGACCCTAATACATCATGTAGTAATATAGTAGTACCTCCTCTCCATGACCCTAATACATCATGTAGTAATATAGTAGTACCTCCTCTCCATGACCCTAATACATCATGTAGTAATATAGTAGTACCTCCTCTCCATGTCCCTAATACATCATGTAGTAATATAGTAGTACCTCCTCTCCATGACCCTAATACATCATGTATAGTAGTACCTCCTCTCCATGACCCTAATACATCATGTAGTAATATAGTAGTACCTCCTCTCCATGACCCTAATACATCATGTAGTAATATAGTAGTACCTCCTCTCCATGACCCTAATACATCATGTAGTAATGTAGTAGTACCTCCTCTCCATGACCCTAATACATCATGTATAGTAGTACCACCTCTCCATGACCCTAATACATCATGTAGTAATATAGTAGTACCACCTCTCCATGACCCTAATACATCATGTAGTAATATAGTAGTACCACCTCTCCATGACCCTAATACATCATGTAGTAATATAGTAGTACCACCTCTCCATGACCCTAATACATCATGTAGTAATATGGTAGTACCTCCTCTTCATGACCCTAATACATCATGTAGTAATATAGTAGTACCTCCTCTCCATGTCCCTAATACATCATGTAGTAATATAGTAGTACCTCCTCTCCATGACCCTAATACATCATCTAGTAATATAGTAGTACCTCCTCTCCATGTCCCTAATACATCATGTGTAGTAGTACCTCCTCTCCATGTCCCTAATACATCATGTAGTAATATAGTAGTACCACCTCTCCATGACCCTAATACATCATGTAGTAATATAGTAGTACCTCCTCTCCATGACCCTAATACATCATGTAGTAATATAGTAGTACCTCCTCTCCATGACCCTAATACATCATGTAGTAATATAGTAGTACCTCCTCTCCATGACCCTAATACATCATGTAGTAATATAGTAGTACCTCCTCTCCATGACCCTAATACATCATGTAGTAATATAGTAGTACCTCCTCTCCATGACCCTAATACATCATGTATAGTAGTACCTCCTCTCCATGACCCTAATACATCATGTAGTAATATAGTAGTACCACCTCTCCATGACCCTAATACATCATCTAGTAATATAGTAGTACCACCTCTCCATGACCCTAATACATCATGTAGTAATATAGTAGTACCTCCTCTCCATGACCCTAATACATCATGTAGTAATATAGTAGTACCTCCTCTCCATGACCCTAATACATCATGTAGTAATATAGTAGTACCTCCTCTCCATGTCCCTAATACATCATGTAGTAATATAGTAGGACCTCCTCTCCATGTCCCTAATACATCATGTAGTAATATAGTAGTACCTCCTCTCCATGACCCTAATACATCATGTAGTAATATAGTAGTACCTCCTCTCCATGACCCTAATACATCATGTAGTAATATAGTAGTACCACCTCTCCATGACCCTAATACATCATCTAGTAATATAGTAGTACCTCCTCTCCATGACCCTAATACATCATGTAGTAATATAGTAGTACCTCCTCTCCATGTCCCTAATACATCATGTAGTAATATAGTAGTACCTCCTCTCCATGACCCTAATACATCATGTAGTAATATAGTAGTACCTCCTCTCCATGTCCCTAATACATCATGTAGTAATATAGTAGTACCTCCTCTCCATGTCCCTAATACATCATGTAGTAATATAGTAGTACCTCCTCTCCATGACCCTAATACATCATGTAGTAATATAGTAGTACCTCCTCTCCATGACCCTAATACATCATGTAGTAATATAGTAGTACCTCCTCTCCATGACCCTAATACATCATGTAGTAATATAGTAGTACCTCCTCTCCATGACCCTAATACATCATGTGTAGTAGTACCTCCTCTCCATTGTCTTGTTTTATCGTCCTGTGAGCGGTAGCAGCTGTTGTCTTGTTTTATCGTCCTGTGAGCGGTAGCAGCTGTTGTCTTGTTTATCGTCCTGTGAGCGGTAGCAGCTGTTGTCTTGTTTTATCGTCCTGTGAGCGGTAGCAGCTGTTGTCTTGTTTGTCGTCCTGTGAGCGGTAGCAGCTGTTGTCTTGTTTTATCGTCCTGTGAGCGGTAGCAGCTGTTGTCTTGTTTATCGCCCTGTGAGCGGTAGCAGCTGTTGTCTTGTTTATCGTCCTGTGAGCGGTAGCAGCTGTTGTCTTGTTTTATCGTCCTGTGAGCGGTAGCAGCTGTTGTCTTGTTTTATCGTCCTGTGAGCGGTAGCAGCTGTTGTCTTGTTTATCGTCCTGTGAGCGGTAGCAGCTGTTGTCTTGTTTTATCGTCCTGTGAGCGGTAGCAGCTGTTGTCTTGTTTATCGTCCTGTGAGCGGTAGCAGCTGTTGTCTTGTTTATCGTCCTGTGAGCGGTAGCAGCTGTTGTCTTGTTTTATCGTCCTGTGAGCGGTAGCAGCTGTTGTCTTGTTTATCGTCCTGTGAGCGGTAGCAGCTCTTGTCTTGTTTTATCGTCCTGTGAGCGGTAGCAGCTGTTGTCTTGTTTTATCGTCCTGTGAGCGGTAGCAGCTGTTGTCTTGTTTGTCGTCCTGTGAGCGGTAGCAGCTGTTGTCTTGTTTTATCGTCCTGTGAGCGGTAGCAGCTGTTGTCTTGTTTATCGTCCTGTGAGCGGTAGCAGCTGTTGTCTTGTTTTATCGTCCTGTGAGCGGTAGCAGCTGTTGTCTTGTTTATCATCCTGTGAGCGGTAGCAGCTGTTGTCTTGTTTTATCGTCCTGTGAGCGGTAGCAGCTGTTGTCTTGTTTTATCGTCCTGTGAGCGGTAGCAGCTGTTGTCTTGTTTTATCGTCCTGTGAGCGGTAGCAGCTGTTGTCTTGTTTTATCGTCCTGTGAGCGGTAGCAGCTGTTGTCTTGTTTATCGTCCTGTGAGCGGTAGCAGCTGTTGTCTTGTTTTATCGTCCTGTGAGCGGTAGCAGCTCTTGTCGTCTTGTTTATCGTCCTGTTAGCGGTAGCAGCTGTCGTCTTGTTTTATCGTCCTGTGAGCGGTAGCAGCTGTTGTCTTGTTTTATCGTCCTGTGAGCGGTAGCAGCTGTTGTCTTGTTTATCGTCCTGTGAGCGGTAGCAGCTGTTGTCTTGTTTATCGTCCTGTGAGCGGTAGCAGCTGTTGTCTTGTTTGTCGTCCTGTGAGCGGTAGCAGCTGTTGTCTTGTTTTATCGTCCTGTGAGCGGTAGCAGCTGTTGTCTTGTTTATCGTCCTGTGAGCGGTAGCAGCTGTTGTCTTGTTTATCGTCCTGTGAGCGGTAGCAGCTGTTGTCTTGTTTATCGTCCTGTGAGCGGTAGCAGCTGTTGTCTTGTTTATCGTCCTGTGAGCGGTAGCAGCTGTTGTCTTGTTTATCGTCCTGTGAGCGGTAGCAGCTGTTGTCTTGTTTGTCTTCCTGTGAGCGTTAGCAGTTGTTGTCTTGTTTATCTTCCTGTAAACGGTAGCAGTTGTTGTCTTGTTTGTCTTCCTGTGAGCGGTAGCAGCTGTTGTCTTGTTTTATCGTCCTGTGAGCGGTAGCAGCTGTTGTCTTGTTTTATCGTCCTGTGAGCGGTAGCAGCTGTTGTCTTGTTTATCGTCCTGTGAGCGGTAGCAGCTGTTGTCTTGTTTATCGTCCTGTGAGCGGTAGCAGCTGTTGTCTTGTTTGTCGTCCTGTGAGCGGTAGCAGCTGTTGTCTTGTTTTATCGTCCTGTGAGCGGTAGCAGCTGTTGTCTTGTTTATCGTCCTGTGAGCGGTAGCAGCTGTTGTCTTGTTTATCGTCCTGTGAGCGGTAGCAGCTGTTGTCTTGTTTATCGTCCTGTGAGCGGTAGCAGCTGTTGTCTTGTTTATCGTCCTGTGAGCGGTAGCAGCTGTTGTCTTGTTTATCGTCCTGTGAGCGGTAGCAGCTGTTGTCTTGTTTGTCTTCCTGTGAGCGTTAGCAGTTGTTGTCTTGTTTATCTTCCTGTAAACGGTAGCAGTTGTTGTCTTGTTTGTCTTCCTGTGAGCGGTAGCAGCTGTTGTCTTGTTTTATCGTCCTGTGAGCGGTAGCAGCTGTTGTCTTGTTTTATCGTCCTGTGAGCGGTAGCAGCTGTTGTCTTGTTTTATCGTCCTGTGAGCGGTAGCAGCTCTTGTCGTCCTGTGAGCGGTAGCAGCTGTTGTCTTGTTTATCGTCCTGTGAGCGGTAGCAGCTGTTGTCTTGTTTATCGTCCTGTGAGCGGTAGCAGCTGTTGTCTTGTTTATCGTCCTGTGAGCGGTAGCAGCTGTTGTCTTGTTTATCGTCCTGTGAGCGGTAGCAGCTCTTGTCGTCTTGTGAGCGGTAGCAGCTGTTGTCTTGTTTATCGTCCTGTGAGCGGTAGCAGCTGTTGTCTTGTTTTATCGTCCTGTGAGCGGTAGCAGCTGTTGTCTTGTTTATCGTCCTGTGAGCGGTAGCAGCTGTTGTCTTGTTTGTCGTCCTGTGAGCGGTAGCAGCTGTTGTCTTGTTTTATCGTCCTGTGAGCGGTAGCAGCTGTTGTCTTGTTTTATCGTCCTGTGAGCGGTAGCAGCTGTTGTCTTGTTTTATCGTCCTGTGAGCGGTAGCAGCTGTTGTCTTGTTTTATCGTCCTGTGAGCGGTAGCAGCTGTTGTCTTGTTTATCGTCCTGTGAGCGGTAGCAGCTGTTGTCTTGTTTATCGTCCTGTGAGCGGTAGCAGCTGTTGTCTTGTTTATCGTCCTGTGAGCGGTAGCAGCTGTTGTCTTGTTTATCGTCCTGTGAGCGGTAGCAGCTGTTGTCTTGTTTATCGTCCTGTGAGCGGTAGCAGCTGTTGTCTTGTTTGTCTTCCTGTGAGCGTTAGCAGTTGTTGTCTTGTTTTTCTTCCTGTAAACGGTAGCAGTTGTTGTCTTGTTTTGTCTTCCTGTGAGCGGTAGCAGCTGTTGTCTTTTTTTATCGTCCTGTGAGCGGTAGCAGCTGTTGTCTTGTTTATCGTCCTGTGAGCGGTAGCAGCTGTTGTCTTGCTGTGAGCGGTAGCAGCTGTTGTCTTGTTTTATCGTCCTGTGAGCGGTAGCAGCTGTTGTCTTGTTTTATCGTCCTGTGAGCGGTAGCAGCTGTTGTCTTGTTTTATCGTCCTGTGAGCGGTAGCAGCTCTTGTCGTCCTGTGAGCGGTAGCAGCTGTTGTCTTGTTTATCGTCCTGTGAGCGGTAGCAGCTGTTGTCTTGTTTATCGTCCTGTGAGCGGTAGCAGCTGTTGTCTTGTTTATCGTCCTGTGAGCGGTAGCAGCTGTTGTCTTGTTTATCGTCCTGTGAGCGGTAGCAGCTCTTGTCGTCTTGTGAGCGGTAGCAGCTGTTGTCTTGTTTATCGTCCTGTGAGCGGTAGCAGCTGTTGTCTTGTTTATCGTCCTGTGAGCGGTAGCAGCTGTTGTCTTGTTTATCGTCCTGTGAGCGGTAGCAGCTGTTGTCTTGTTTATCGTCCTGTGAGCGGTAGCAGCTGTTGTCTTTTTTATCGTCCTGTGAGCGGTAGCAGCTGTTGTCTTGTTTTATTGTCCTGTGAGCGGTAGCAGCTGTTGTCTTGTTTTACCGTCCTGTGAGCGGTAGCAGCTGTTGTCTTGTTTTATCGTCCTGTGAGCGGTAGCAGCTGTTGTCTTGTTTTATCGTCCTGTGAGCGGTAGCAGTTGTTGTCTTGTTTTACCGTCCTGTGAGCGGTAGCAGCTGTTGTCTTGTGTTATCGTCCTGTGAGCGGTAGCAGCTGTTGTCTTGTTTTATCGTCCTGTGAGCGGTAGCAGCTGTTGTCTTGTTTATCGTCCTATGAGCGGTAGCAGCTGTTGTCTTGTGTTATCGTCCTGTGAGCGGTAGCAGCTGTTGTCTTGTTTTATCGTCCTGTGAGCGGTAGCAGCTGTTGTCTTGTTTTATCGTCCTGTGAGCGGTAGCAGCTGTTGTCTTGTTTTACCGTCCTGTGAGCGGTAGCAGCTGTTGTCTTGTTTTACCGTCCTGTGAGCGGTAGCAGCTGTTGTCTTGTTTATCGTCCTGTTAGCGGTAGCAGCTGTTGTCTTGTTTTATCGTCCTGTGAGCGGTAGCAGCTGTTGTCTTGTTTTATCGTCCTGTGAGCGGTAGCAGCTGTTGTCTTGTTTTATCGTCCTGTTAGCGGTAGCAGCTGTTGTCTTTTTTATCGTCCTGTGAGCGGTAGCAGCTGTTGTCTTGTTTATCGTCCTGTGAGCGGTAGCAGCTGTTGTCTTGTTTTATCGTCCTGTGAGCGGTAGCAGCTGTTGTCTTGTTTATCGTCCTGTGAGCGGTAGCAGCTGTTGTCTTGTTTTATCGTCCTGTGAGCGGTAGCAGCTGTTGTCTTGTTTATCGTCCTGTGAGCGGTAGCAGCTGTTGTCTTGTTTTATCGTCCTGTGAGCGGTAGCAGCTGTTGTCTTGTTTATCGTCCTGTGAGCGGTAGCAGCTGTTGTCTTGTTTTATCGTCCTGTGAGCGGTAGCAGCTGTTGTCTTGTTTTATCGTCCTGTGAGCGGTAGCAGCTGTTGTCTTGCTTATCGTCCTGTGAGCGGTAGCAGCTGTTGTCTTGTTTATCGTCCTGTTAGCGGTAGCAGCTGTTGTCTTGTTTATCGTCCTGTGAGCGGTAGCAGCTGTTGTCTTGCTTATCGTCCTGTGAGCGGTAGCAGCTGTTGTCTTTTTTATCGTCCTGTGAGCGGTAGCAGCTGTTGTCTTGTTTTACCGTCCTGTGAGCGGTAGCAGCTGTTGTCTTGTTTATCGTCCTGTGAGCGGTAGCAGCTGTTGTCTTGTTTATCGTCCTGTGAGCGGTAGCAGCTTTTGTCTTGTTTTATCGTCCTGTGAGCGGTAGCAGCTGTTGTCTTGTTTTACCGTCCTGTGAGCGGTAGCAGCTTTTGTCTTGTTTATCGTCCTGTGAGCGGTAGCAGCTGTTGTCTTGTTTTATCGTCCTGTGAGCGGTAGCAGCCGTCTTCTGAGGCAGCACCACTTTCTCCATGATTCCCAAATACCACCCTATTCCCTATATAGTGCACTACTTTTGACCAGGGCCCCAGTCTAAAGTAGTGCACCATATAAGATATAGGGTGCTGTTTGGATCACTGCCTCTGTCTGCTGAAGTACACACAGCGCTGTGTAATAGTCCTTCAGCTGCAGCAGTCGTCTGGAGCCTAACCTACATGTTCCTGCTCTGTTGTCTGTAAATAACCTGCGGTGAGTTGTCTTAAAGGGTATGGGGAAAGGTTTAGGAGCCAGTCATGCATGCCCCTTTAATGATCCGTCTGCAGTGAAGCAGTAGAAAGCAACAAAGTTACTGGCTACAGAAGGAAACTAAGGGTAGATTCTGACTTTTCAGTAGGAAAGTGACTCCATAACAACAAACGTAGCTCCACATGTAATAATGTGTAAATACTGGCATCCCCCTTCTCCTCTTTTCAGAACATAAAGTGGTTCAACTTTTGTAGAAGGTTGAAAGGTACCGTAGCTGTATTCTCCCAACTAAAAAGGGTTCCTTGAGGGTTATTTTTTGGGGGTGAAAAAAAAGAAGAAGTTCTGCCTGGAATTCTGACCCACAGGTACAAGCCGACGAACACTTTATATAATAACATAATAGTGGGTTCTTATATTTGTCCAATTTTCACACATGTACAAGTGTGTATTGATACATACGTGTCAATTGGAAATGTTTTTGTGTTTGTTTGTTGCTTGTACTACCTCTCCCTGAGACACCCTCATGGAGAGTGGGGTGACTGCCAGGGTCTGCCGTTATCAATGGCAACCCTTGAGCAATTAGGGTTAGGCCTAAAGTGCCTTTCTCGAGTGCATATCGACAGATTCTGGGTTACTGGTCTAACACTCTAACCGCTAGGCTACCTGCCGCCTCTACACTCTAACCGCTAGGCTACCTGCCGCCTCTACACTCTAACCGCTAGGCTACCTGCCGCCTCTACACTCTAACCGCTAGGCTACCTGCCGCCTCTACACTCTAACCGCTAGGCTACCTGCCACCTCTACACTCTAACCACTAGACTACCTGCCGCCTCTACACTCTAACCGCTAGGCTACCTGCCGCCTCTACACTCTAACCGCTAGGCTACCTGCCACCTCTACACTCTAACCGCTAGGCTACCTGCCGCCTCTACACTCTAACCACTAGACTACCTGCCGCCCCTACACTCTAACCACTAGACTACCTGCCGCCTCTACACTCTAACCGCTAGGCTACCTGCCGCCTCTACACTCTAACCGCTAGGCTACCTGCCGCCTCTACACTCTAACCGCTAGGCTACCTGCCGCCTCTACACTCTAACCGCTAGGCTACCTGCCGCCTTGATGCTTCTAGGTAAAACATGTTGTATTGATTTAAAAGCAGGATTCAAACTGGACTTCTGTAGGTAATAGGACTGGTTCTGACAGACGGATAGGATAGGACTGGTTCTGACAGACGGATAGGATAGGACTGGTTCTGTACAGACGGATAGGATAGGACTGGTTCTGTACAGACGGATAGGACTGGTTCTGTACAGACGGATAGGACTGGTTCTGTACAGACGGATAGGATAGGACTGGTTCTGTACAGACGGATAGGATAGGACTGGTTCTGTACAGACAGTTAGGACTGGTTCTGTACAGACGGATAGGACTGGTTCTGTACAGACAGTTAGGATAGGACTGGTTCTGTACAGACGGATAGGACTGGTTCTGTACAGACGGATAGGATATGACTGGTTCTGTACAGACGGATAGGACTGGTTCTGTACAGACGGATAGGACTGGTTCTGTACAGACAGTTAGGATAGTACTGGTTCTGTACAGACGGATAGGATAGGACTGGTTCTGTACAGACGGATAGGACTGGTTCTGTGCAGACGGATAGGACTGGTTCTGTACAGACGGATAGGATAGGACTGGTTCTGTACAGACGGATAGGACTGGTTCTGTACAGACGGATAGGATAGGACTGGTTCTGTACAGACGGATAGGACTGGTTCTGTACAGACGGATAGGATAGGACTGGTTCTGTACAGACGGAAAGGATATGACTGGTTCTGTACAGACGGATATGACTGGTTCTGTACAGACGGCTAGGACTGGTTCTGTACAGACGGATAGGATAGGACTGGTTCTGTACAGACGGATAGGACTGGTTCTGTACAGACGGCTAGGATAGGGCTGGTTCTGTACAGACGGATAGGACTGGTTCTGATTCAGCTGCCTTGGAGGTCTCTTCTTGTGAGATCATCAGCTCCTATGGAAACTATGGTGGTTGTCAAATGGTGCACAGACAGATTTGTTTGTAGGCCCGGGACGATACCAGTATTGCAATACTCGTTATTATCGTAGCAAGGAAACAAAACACGAAGCGAACCTTGACTTCTTTAGGAAAACAGTAGGGTGGGAATTGCCAGGGACCTCACGATTCTGTATTTATTGTCATTCTCACGATTCTATTTGTATTGTGATTCGATACTTTGATTTCATTGCGATTCAATGTTCCAAACATACATGTTTTGCTCAGCATATGTCTGCCGCGGAGGGGCAAGAGAGAGAGCCATGAGAAAATGATCAATTATGGAAATAAAATGGCTGTAAACAAATTGTCTCCCTATTTAAAAAGAAGACGGAGAGCTGCTGGAGTTTTGGTGCAGGTACTACCAACTCTCACAGAAATGATATTGAGATGTTGTCAAAACGATACGATACAATATATCGTCAAATATAATATTCTGGTATGTAACTATATACCCCCCCCGTCCCCCCGTCCCCCCCCGTCCCCGTCCCCCCGTCAAGGAAAAACAGCCCAAATGTTGGAAACAGACATCATTATTTTGTCAGCCAGAGTCACATGTATTTCTTTTCCAAGCTACAGCACACAATATTTTACATCATACAGCAGCTTTTTAAAGGAACAAATAGTGTCATCTGCTTTATGTTTTTCCTTTTAGTCACGGGGGGGGGGGGAAACATATTGTGATACTTCTATTGTCCTAGCCCTGCTGGCTTGTTTACCAAGGCCTGATGTAAACACGTTGTTGTTTACTTTATACTGTTGGCTAAAACAGTTTATGGCCAAGTCATTTTATAGAGGTTTTTTTATTTTTATCTGTCTCTGCTAATCAATATTCCTTCAAAACATTTTTTACATTTAAAGAAAAAAACTAAAAAAAAACTTAGGTTTATTCAATACCTTCTTTCAAAATGATTCATGGACAGTGTACTTTTTTGTATAGGCAGACTAAGCACAAAGGCGGAAGCGATACCGGCCGAAACAGCAATAGATGCATTTCCTCTGGTATTCCAAAACAGTGTGTTCATTGTAGCTGTTAAAAGTAGGCTGAGGCCTACTCAACCATAGTTGAGACATCAATCTGACAGAAGGCTTTCTTTGTCTCCCACTTAACAAAAATGTGGGATAAAGCATTTTCAGACATCTAGAATTGTTCTGTTTTTCTTTATGATTCATCCTGCTTCTTTTATAGAATAACAAAAGCTACACGAACTCCGAAAGGTCTATTGAAGCATGCCGCCAACACACAATCCAACATTTTGATGTAAACAATTAGCCTAGCAACTAGGCTAAACTTCCATACTGTAGCTGTTTGAAGTGGCTAGTTGTTAAAGCGGGGAAATATGCTCGATCTGTGTTATTCTCGTCTATTGTCGTTGTGTCTGTGTGTAACGTCCTGATTGATTGTGTGTTTAGGAGTCATTATAATCATCTTATCCTATATTATCTGATCTCATAATTCTCTCTATAGATAATCCGGCCATAACTAATATTCTTAACTGAGCTTTTATCATGAGCCTCTGTCAACAGTGACAAGCTCAACAGGAGTCTTGTAGTGAGATGCTTAATTCCACAGCACTGCACAGTCAATGCATAGAGGTGCTCTTTGATGTCTGTGAATGGTCCTGTTTGTTGAAGTGGAGGAGTGTGTGTGTGTGTGTGGTGAACTAGGTGAGAGATGGAGGGGGTGTCAGGAAGGGGGGTGTCAGGAAGGGGGGTGTCAGGAGGAGGGGGTGTCAGGAGGGGGTGTCAGGAGAGGTTGTCAGGAGGAGGAGGTGTCAGGAGAGGTTGTCAGGAGGAGGAGGGGGTGTCAGGAGGAGGGGGTGTCAGGAGGAGGGGGTGTCAGGAGAGGGTCAGGAGGAGGAGGTGTCAGGAGGAGGGGGTGTCAGGAGGAGGGGGTGTCAGGAGAGGGTGTCAGGAGGAGGAGGTGTCAGGAGTAGGGGGTGTCAGGAGGAGGTGTCAGGAGGAGGTGTCAGGAGGAGGGGGTGTCAGGAGAGGTTGTCAGGAGGAGGGGGTGTCAGGAGGAGGGTGTCAGGAGGAGGGGGTGTCAGGAGGAGGTGTCAGGAGGAGGGGGTGTCAGGAGGAGGGGGTGTCAGGAGGAGGTGTCAGGAGGAGGGGGTGTCAGGAGGAGGGGGTGTCAGGAGGAGGGTCAGGAGGAGGGGGTGTCAGGAGGAGGGGGTGTCAGGAGGAGGGGGTGTAAGGAGGAGGGGGTGTCAGGAGGAGGAGGTGTCAGGAGGAGGAGGTGTCAGGAGAGGTTGTCAGGAGGAGGGGGTGTCAGGAGAGGGGGGTGTCAGGAGGAGGGGGTGTCAGGAGGAGGGGTGTCAGGAGAGGGGGGTGTCAGGAGGGGGTCAGGAGGAGGAGGGGGTGTCAGGAGGAGGGGGTGTCAGGAGAGGGTCAGGAGGAGGAGGAGGTGTCATGAGGGGGTCAGGAGGAGGAGGAGGAGGTGTCAGGAGGAGGGGGTGTCAGGAGGAGGGGGTGTCAGGAAGAGGGGGTGTCAGGAGGGGGTCAGGAGGAGGAGGGGGTCAGGAGGAGGAGGGGGTGTCAGGAGGAGGGGGTGTCAGGAGGGGGTCAGGAGGAGGAGGGGGTGTCAGGAGGAGGGGGTGTCAGGAGAGGGTGTCAGGAGGAGGGGGTGTCAGGAGGGGGTCAGGAGGAGGGGGTGTCAGGAGGAGGGGGTGTCAGGAGAGGGGGGTGTCAGGAGGGGGTCAGGAGGAGGAGGGGGTGTCAGGAGGAGGGGGTGTCAGGAGGAGGGGGTGTCAGGAGGAGGAGGTGTCAGGAGAGGGGGGTGTCAGGAGGGGGTCAGGAGGAGCAGGGGGTGTCAGGAGGAGGGGGTGTCAGGAGAGGTTGTCAGGAGGAGGTGGTCAGGAGGAGGGGGTGTCAGGAGGAGGTGTCAGGAGGAGGTGGTCAGGAGGAGGGGGTGTCAGGAGGAGGTGTCAGGAGAGGTTGTCAGGAGGAGGGGGTGTCAGGAGGAGGGGGTGTCAGGAGGAGGGGGTGTCAGGAGAGGTTGTCAGGAGGAGGTGGTCAGGAGGAGGGGGTGTCAGGAGGAGGTGTCAGGAGAGGTTGTCAGGAGGAGGGGGTGTCAGGAGGAGGGGGTGTCAGGAGGAGGGGGTGTCAGGAGGAGGGGGTGTCAGGAGAGGTTGGTCAGGAGGAGGAGGGGGTGTCAGGAGGAGGGGGTGTCAGGAGAGGGGGGTGTCAGGAGGGGGTCAGGAGGAGGAGGGGGTGTCAGGAGGAGGAGGGGGTGTCAGGAGGAGGGGGTGTCAGGAGGGGGTCAGGAGGAGGAGGGGGTGTCAGGAGGAGGGGGTGTCAGGAGAGGGTGTCAGGAGGAGGGGGTGTCAGGAGGAGGGGGTGTCAGGAGGGGGTCAGGAGGAGGAGGGGTTGTCAGGAGGAGGAGGTGTCAGGAGAGGGGGGGTGTCAGAAGGGGGTCAGGAGGAGGAGGGGGTATCAGGAGGAGGGGGTGTCAGGAGGAGGAGGTGTCAGGAGAGGTTGTCAGGAGGAGGGGGTGTCAGGAGGAGGTCAGGAGGAGGAGGGGGTGTCAGGAGAGGTTGTCAGGAGGAGGAGGGGGTGTCAGTAGGGGGGGGTGTCAGGAGGAGGGGGTGTCAGGAGAGGTTGTCAGGAGGAGGAGGGGGTGTCAGGAGGAGGGGGTGTCAGGAGGAGGGGGTGTCAGGAGGAGGAGGTGTCAGGAGGAGGGGGTGTCAGGAGGAGGGGGTGTCAGGAGGGAGGGGGGGGTGTCAGGAGGAGGGGGTGTCAGGAGGAGGGGGTGTCAGGAGGAGGGAGTGTCAGGAGGAGGTGTCAGGAGGGGGTCAGGAGGAGGGGGTGTCAGGAGGGAGGGGGGGGTGTCAGGAGGAGGGGGTGTCAGGAGGGGGTGTCAGGAGAGGTTGTCAGGAGGAGGAGGTGTCAGGAGAGGTTGTCAGGAGGAGGAGGGGGTGTCAGGAGGAGGGGGTGTCCGGAGGAGGGGGTGTCAGGAGGGGTGGGTGTCAGGAGAGGGTCAGGAGGAGGAGGTGTCAGGAGGAGGGGGTGTCAGGAGGAGGGGGTGTCAGGAGAGGGTGTCAGGAGGAGGAGGTGTCAGGAGTAGGGGGTGTCAGGAGGAGGTGTCAGGAGGAGGTGTCAGGAGGAGGGGGTGTCAGGAGAGGTTGTCAGGAGGAGGGGGTGTCAGGAGGAGGTGTCAGGAGAGGTTGTCAGGAGGAGGGGGTGTCAGGAGAGGTTGTCAGGAGGAGGAGGGGGTGTCAGGAGGAGGGGGTGTCAGGAGGAGGGGGTGTCAGGAGGAAGGGGTGTCAGGAGAGGGTCAGGAGGAGGAGGTGTCAGGAGGAGGGGGTGTCAGGAGGAGGGGGTGTCAGGAGGAGGGTGTCAGGAGGAGGAGGTGTCAGGAGGAGGTGTCAGGAGGAGGGGGTGTCAAGAGGAGGGGGTGTCAGGAGGAGGTGTCAGGAGGAGGGGGTGTCAGGAGGAGGGGGTGTCAGGAGGAGGGGGTGTCAGGAGGAGGGTCAGGAGGAGGGGGTGTCAGGAGGAGGGGGTGTAAGGAGGAGGGGGTGTCAGGAGGAGGAGGTGTCAGGAGGAGGTGGTGTCAGGAGGAGGGGGTGTCAGGAGAGGGGGGTGTCAGGAGGAGGGGGTGTCAGGAGGAGGGGTGTCAGGAGAGGGGGGTGCCAGGAGGGGGTCAGGAGGAGGAGGGGGTGTCAGGAGGAGGGGGTGTCAGGAGAGGGTCAGGAGGAGGAGGAGGTGTCATGAGGGGGTCAGGAGGAGGAGGAGGAGGTGTCAGGAGGAGGGGGTGTCAGGAGGAGGGGGTGTCAGGAGGAGGGGGTGTCAGGAGGGGGTCAGGAGGAGGAGGGGGTCAGGAGGAGGAGGGGGTGTCAGGAGGAGGGGGTGTCAGGAGGGGGTCAGGAGGAGGAGGGGGTGTCAGGAGGAGGGGGTGTCAGGAGAGGGTGTCAGGAGGAGGGGGTGTCAGGAGGGGGTCAGGAGGAGGGGGTGTCAGGAGGAGGGGGTGTCAGGAGAGGGGGGTGTCAGGAGGGGGTCAGGAGGAGGAGGGGGTGTCAGGAGGAGGGGGGTGTCAGGAGGAGGGGGTGTCAGGAGGAGGAGGTGTCAGGAGAGGGGGGTGTCAGGAGGGGGTCAGGAGGAGCAGGGGGTGTCAGGAGGAGGGGGTGTCAGGAGAGGTTGTCAGGAGGAGGTGGTCAGGAGGAGGGGGTGTCAGGAGGAGGTGTCAGGAGGAGGTGGTCAGGAGGAGGGGGTGTCAGGAGGAGGTGTCAGGAGAGGTTGTCAGGAGGAGGGGGTGTCAGGAGGAGGGGGTGTCAGGAGGAGGGGGTGTCAGGAGAGGTTGTCAGGAGGAGGTGGTCAGGAGGAGGGGGTGTCAGGAGGAGGTGTCAGGAGAGGTTGTCAGGAGGAGGGGGTGTCAGGAGGAGGGGGTGTCAGGAGGAGGGGGTGTCAGGAGGAGGGGGTGTCAGGAGAGGTTGGTCAGGAGGAGGAGGGGGTGTCAGGAGGAGGGGGTGTCAGGAGAGGGGGGTGTCAGGAGGGGGTCAGGAGGAGGAGGGGGTGTCAGGAGGAGGAGGGGGTGTCAGGAGGAGGGGGTGTCAGGAGGGGGTCAGGAGGAGGAGGGGGTGTCAGGAGGAGGGGGTGTCAGGAGAGGGTGTCAGGAGGAGGGGGTGTCAGGAGGAGGGGGTGTCAGGAGGGGGTCAGGAGGAGGAGGGGTTGTCAGGAGGAGGAGGTGTCAGGAGAGGGGGGGGTGTCAGAAGGGGGTCAGGAGGAGGAGGGGGTATCAGGAGGAGGGGGTGTCAGGAGGAGGAGGTGTCAGGAGAGGTTGTCAGGAGGAGGGGGTGTCAGGAGGAGGTCAGGAGGAGGAGGGGGTGTCAGGAGAGGTTGTCAGGAGGAGGAGGGGGTGTCAGTAGGGGGGGGTGTCAGGAGGAGGGGGTGTCAGGAGAGGTTGTCAGGAGGAGGAGGGGGTGTCAGGAGGAGGGGGTGTCAGGAGGAGGGGGTGTCAGGAGGAGGAGGTGTCAGGAGGAGGGGGTGTCAGGAGGAGGGGGTGTCAGGAGGGAGGGGGGGGTGTCAGGAGGAGGGGGTGTCAGGAGGAGGGGGTGTCAGGAGGAGGGAGTGTCAGGAGGAGGTGTCAGGAGGGGGTCAGGAGGAGGGGGTGTCAGGAGGGAGGGGGGGGTGTCAGGAGGAGGGGGTGTCAGGAGGAGGGGGTGTCAGGAGGAGGGAGTGTCAGGAGAGGGTCAGGAGGAGGGGGTGTCAGGAGGAGGGGGTGTCAGGAGGAGGGGGTGTCAGGAGGAGGGAGTGTCAGGAGGAGGTGTCAGGAGGGGGTCAGGAGGAGGAGGGGGTGTCAGGAGGGGGTCAGGAGGAGGGGGTGTCAGGAGGAGGGGGTGTCAGGAGGAGGGGGTGTCAGGAGGAGGGAGTGTCAGGAGGAGGTGTCAGGAGGGGGTCATGAGGAGGGGGTGTCAGGAGGGAGGGGGGGTGTCAGGAGGAGGGGGTGTCAGGAGGATCGGGTGTCAGGAGGAGGGAGTGTCAGGAGGAGGTGTCAGGAGGGGGTCAGGAGGAGGGGGTGTCAGGAGGAGGGGGTGTCAGGAGGAGGGGGTGTCAGGAGGAGGGAGTGTCAGGAGGAGGGGTCAGGAGGGGGTCAGGAGGAGGGGGGGGTGTCAGGAGGGGGTCAGGAGGAGGGGGTGTCAGGAGGGTAGTTGTCTGATTCTGAGCCTGATCTTGAAACCCTGTGATAAAGAACATTGTTTATGCCTATACTGTTATTACTAGTGAAGGTAGCCAAGTGAATGGCCCCTTTTATTTCACAATTGTAAAGTTTGGCCTACCTATAAATCAACCGATCTTTAACAACACACTGGCTTATCCAGTCACTATTTAGGCCTATCCATTGGCCACCTAGAAATGTCCTGAATGCACCAGCAAACCACATTGATAATGAACTAAAACACCCTATATATATATATATATATATATATATATATATATATATATATATATATATATATATATATATATATATATATACCCTATATATACCCTTAGTCTGGTAGCCTTCAGCGTAGAGGAAAGACTTGTTATAACACAGGCCTGTACCAGGTCAGATGTTTCCAAGGCGATGGAGTTCGTTTCCTAGTGTGTTCAACATGAAAGGGTGTCTGCCATGTAGGGGTGGTTTGTATCCCAAATGGCACCTTATTCCCTATATAGTGCACTACTTCCCTATGGACCCTGGTCAAAAGTAGTGCACTAAAGACAGACTCTTTTTTTTTCTTTTCTTTTTCTCATATCGCAAGATATCATTATCACATTCAACATGTTGAAGCGTCACTCAGCTGCTGTGTAAATTACATTTTTTATTAGTTGACTCTATTTTTTTTTCTCTCTTGCGGCTGCTTCCCCAAACACACCAAGCCCCCGCCCCCCCCTGTCACTCAAGCAGCTCCGCTCCTCCTCTTGTCTGTTAGTCACTATTCGTTTGCGTGCTGTTCTGTCAGGTCATGCAGTCAACTCGCTTTGGTCCAAACAAGGAACGATGCTGCCTTTCATCTTTCGCTTTTTAATAGGCACGTTCCACACTGCACCTTAGCCCAGGGCTTTAAGCGAGTGTTCACACTTGTACGTTGTAAAGTGGGATAGCACCAACCTTAGCCCAGGGCTTTAAGCGAGTGTTCACACTTGTACGTTGTAAAGTGGGATAGCACCAACCTTAGCCCAGGGCTTGCAGGCCGTGCTCCGGAGCAGGGTTAACCCCAAAAAACACGGTGCCAAAATAGCCGGTGTGAAATGGTGGTCGAAAAGAACACCTAGAATGAGTCCAATCACAAAAGCATCACTTTCACTGAATTAACATATGCTGGGGATGGCTGTAATATGTTATGTGCATTATTTTTTATAAGTCCATTTATATTATCTAATCCTTCCATTTGAGGACAGAAACCCCAAAAATATTTTAATTTGTGCAAAAATATTGGTTGCTATGACTTACAAAAATGGTTGCTATGCAGGCTGGCTAATGTCTTCTCACTTAAAGCTAAAGCTACAATCTCTACAGCTGGAAGACCTGGAAAACGTTCTATATCCCATCTGTATTCATAGCTTTTCTATTTTCTATTTCTTTTCCATAATAATAATACTGTAGCACGATTTCAACGATTTCAAGTTGACGTTCGTTCACAGCATTCTCTGTACTGGGGTCGACATCACAGCATTCTCTGTACCGGGGGCGAGATCACATCATTCTCTGTACCGGGGGTGAGATCACAGCATTCTCTGTAGAGGGGGCGAGATCACAGCATTCTCTGTAGAGGGGGTGAGATCACAGCATTCTCTGTAGAGGGGGCGAGATCACATCATTCTCTGTACTGGGGGTGAGATCACATCATTCTCTGTACTGGGGGTGAGATCACAGCATTCTCTGTACCGGGGGTGAGATCACAGCATTCTCTGTACTGGGGGTGAGATCACAGCATTCTCTGTATAGGGGGTGAGATCACAGCATTCTCTGTACCGGGGTGAGATCACAGCATTCTCTGTACCGGGGGTGAGATCACAGCATTCTCTGTACCGGGGGCGAGATCACAGCATTCTCTGTACCGGGGGCGAGATCACAGCATTCTCTGTAGAGGGGTGAGATCACAGCATTCTCTGTACCGGGGCTAGAACACAGCATTCTCTGTACCGGGGGTGAGATCACAGCATTCTCTGTATAGGGGGTGAGATCACAGCATTCTCTGTATAGGGGTGAGATCACAGCATTCTCTGTACCGGGGGTGAGATCACAGCATTCTCTGTATAGTGGCGAGATCACAGCATTCTCTGTATAGGGG
The DNA here is from genome assembly GCF_029448725.1 of Salvelinus fontinalis. NCBI lineage: Eukaryota > Metazoa > Chordata > Actinopteri > Salmoniformes > Salmonidae > Salvelinus > Salvelinus fontinalis. The sequence goes on from NC_074667.1 coordinate 69,191,866, forward strand.
TGAGATCACAGCATTCTCTGTACCAGGGGTGAGATCATAGCATTCTCTGTACCGGGGGTGAGAACACAGCATTCTCTGTACCGGGGGTGAGATCACAGCATTCTCTGTACCGGGGTGAGATCACAGCATTCTCTGTACCGGGGGCGAGATCACAGCATTCTCTGTACCGGGGGTGAGATCACAGCATTCTCTGTACCGGGGTGAGATCACAGCATTCTCTGTACCGGGGGCGAGACCACAGCATTCTCTGTAGAGGGGGTGAGATCACAACATTCTCTGTACCGGGGCGAGATCACAGCATTCTCTGTAGAGGGGGTGAGATCACAGCATTCTCTGTACCGGGGTGAGATCACAGCATTCTCTGTACCGGGGGCGAGATCCCAGCATTCTCTGTATAGGGGTGAGATCACAGCATTCTCTGTATAGGGGTGAGATCACAGCATTCTCTGTATAGGGGTTAGATCACAGCATTCTCTGTACCGGGGGTGAGAACACAGCATTCTCTGTACCGGGGCGAGATCACAGCATTCTCTGTACCGGGGGCGAGTTCACAGCATTCTCTGTACCGGGGGTGAGATCACAGCATTCTCTGTTTAGGGGCGAGACCACAGCATTCTCTGTACCGGGGGCGAGACCACAGCATTCTCTGTACCGGGGGTGAGATCACAGCATTCTCTGTACTGGGGGTGAGATCACAGCATTCTCTGTACCGGGGGTGAGATCACAGCATTCTCTGTATAGGGGGTGAGATCACAGCATTCTCTGTACCGGGGGTGAGATCACAGCATTCTCTGTACCGGGGGTGAGATCACAGCATTCTCTGTATAGGGGTGAGATCAGAGCATTCTCTGTACCGGGGGCGAGACCACAGCATTCTCTGTACCGGGACAACATCACAGCATTCTCTGTACCGGGGGCGAGACCACAGCATTCTCTGTACCGGGGGCGAGACCACAGCATTCTCTGTACCGGGGGTGAGATCACAGCATTCTCTGTACCGGGGGTGAGATCACAGCATTCTCTGTACCGGGGGTGAGATCACAGCATTCTCTGTACCGGGGGCGAGAACACAGCATTCTCTGTACAGGGGGCGAGATCACATAATTCTCTGTACCGGGGGCGAGATCACATCATTCTCTGTACCGGGGGCGAGATCACATCATTCTCTGTACCGGGGGCGAGATCCCAGCATTCTCTGTACAGGGGGCGAGATCACAGCATTCTCTGTACCGGGGGTGAGATCACAGCATTCTCTGTACCGGGGGCGAGAACACAGCATTCTCTGTACAGGGGGTGAGATCACAGCATTCTCTGTATAGGGGGTGAGATCATAGCATTCTCTGTAGAGGGGCGAGACCACAGCATTCTCTGTATCGGGACGAGATCACAGCATTCTCTGTACCGGGGTGAGATCCCAGCATTCTCTGTACTGGGGTCGACATCACAGCATTCTCTGTAGAGGGGTGAGATCACAGCATTCTCTGTACCGGGACAACATCACAGCATTCTCTGTCCCGGGACAACATCACAGCATTCTCTGTACCGGGGTGAGATCACAGCATTCTCTGTACCGGGGTGAGATCACAGCATTCTCTGTACCGGGGGTGAGATCACATCATTCTCTGTACCGGGGGTGAGATCACAGCATTCTCTGTACCGGGGGCGAGATCACAGCATTCTCTGTATAGGGGTGAGATCACAGCATTCTCTGTATACGGGTGAGATCACATCATTCTCTGTAAAAGGCCTAATATAAATCATTCTATGTCTTGGATTCCAACAGTTCACCCAGGTGTTTTGATCTGTATTGCAAGTCAAATTGCAATATTTTATTTTTTATTTTTTATTGTGTAACCCTATCCTGGATGGACAATAAAGTTATATTCTTATCGTGTAACCATATCTTGGATGGACAATAAAGTTATATTCTTATCGTGTAACCATATTTTGGATGGACAATAAAGTTATATTCTTATCGTGTAACCATATCTTGGATGGACAATAAAGTTATATTCTTATCGTGTAACCATATCTTGGATGGACAATAAAGTTATATTCTTATCGTGTAACCATATCTTGGATGGACAATAAAGTTATATTCTTATCGTGTAACCATATCTTGGATGGACAATAAATTTATATTCTTATCGTGTAACCATATCTTGGATGGACAATAAAGTTATATTCTTATCTTGTAACCATATCTTGGATGGACAATAAAGTTATATTCTTATCGTGTAACCATATCTTGGATGGACAATAAAGTTATATTCTTATCGTGTAACCATATTTTAGATGGACAATAAAGGTATATTCTTATTGTGTAACTCTATCCTGGATGGACAATAAAGTTATATTCTAATAATGGACCCTTGGTAGGTAGAGTAGTATAGGCGCTTTTTTGCAAACTAGATTTTTGAGAATGTATAAATTAAAGGTTAAATGAGCTAACCAGTCATGCTTATTCTCTGTTTTGATAGGGGCAAGCAATGCCATCTTCCACCTGGCTAGTGGTGTTGAAGACACGAGCCTCTGCTTGTATCCCATATGGCGCTGTTGTAACAGTATAACTTTACGGCGTCCCCTCGCCCCGACACGGGCGCGAACCAGGGACCCTCTGCACACATCAACAACGGTCGCCCACGAAGCATCGTTACCCATCGCTCCACAAAGGCCACGGCCCTTGCAGAGCAAGGGGCAACACTACATCTAGGTTTCAGAGCAAGTGATGTAACTGATTGAAACGCTACTAGCGCGTACCCGCTAACTAGCTAGCCATTTCACATCCGTTACACTGTCAAGTGAAACAGAGTCCCGTTTGGTACGTTGCCGAGTCAACAGAGATGGTGCAGCAGAGGACATGTCTATGCTACTTCTCACAGAGGACATGTCTATGCTACTTCTCACAGAGGACATGTCTCTGCTACTTCTCACAGAGGACATGTCTATGCTACTTCTCACAGAGGACATGTCTCTGCTACTTCTCACAGAGGACATGTCTCTGCTACTTCTCACAGAGGACATGTCTCTGCTACTTCTCACAGAGGACATGTCTCTGCTACTTCTCACAGAGGACATGTCTCTGCTACTTCTCACAGAGGACATGTCTATGCTACTTCTCACAGAGGACATGTCTATGCTACTTCTCACAGAGGACATGTCTATGCTACTTCTCACAGAGGACATGTCTATGCTACTTCTCACAGAGGACATGTCTCTGCTACTTCTCACAGAGGACATGTCTATGCTACTTCTCACAGAGGACATGTCTATGCTACTTCTCACAGAGGACATGTCTCTGCTACTTCTCACAGAGGACATGTCTATGCTACTTCTCACACTTAATTAGCACAGCTCTGTTTTCACACTGACCTGTGTCTTTACACTTAAATAGAGGACATTGTTCCTCGTTTTGAGAGCTTTACTTTACTCAGTCATTCGTTGTCACCCCCCCCCCCCCCCCACACCCCCCTCTTACCCCCCCAACATACACGTAGGCTATGCACGCGTGGACAGACATGCACATACACACAATCACACACAGTCCTCTATTGGTTCAAACACACTCACACATTGACACAGCCTAAGTAAAGGCTTTCGTCCAGACACACCAGACACAGTGAAAGACCCAGCATGCACCATTTTGTCTCAGTTTAAAAGAGCTAGTGATGATTCAGGTCTTCAGGGGAAATATAAAGGAGAGTCTGTGGCGTGACGTTAACAAGGAGACACTCCATCTTAACTCTTCCACATTTACTGGACTGGAGAAGAGAACCGGTTAAACGGTGCAGAAGAGAACCGGTTAAAGGGTGCAGAAGAGAACCGGTTAAAGGGTGCAGAAGAGAACCGGTTAAAGGGTGCAGAAGAGAACCGGTTAAACGGTGGAGAAGAGAACCAGTTAAACGGTGCAGAAGAGAACCGGTTAAAGGGTGCAGAAGAGAACCGGTTAAAGGGTGCAGAAGAGAACCGGTTAAAGGGTGCAGAAGAGAACCGGTTAAACGGTGGAGAAGAGAACCAGTTAAACGGTGCAGAAGAGAACCGGTTAAGCGGTGCGGAAGAGAACCGGTTAAACGGTGGAGAAGAGAACCGGTTAAACGGTGGAGAAGAGAACCGGTTAAACGGTGCTGAAGAGAACCGGTTAAACGGTGGAGAAGAGAACCGGTTAAACGGTGCAGAAGAGAACCGGTTAAACGGAGGAGAGAAGAGAACCGGTTAAACGGTGCAGAAGAGAACCGGTTAAACGGTGCAGAAGAGAACCGGTTAAATGGTGCTGAAGAGAACCGGTTAAACGGTGCAGAAGAGAACCGGTTAAACGGTGCAGAAGAGAACCGGTTAAACGGTGCAGAAGAGAACCGGTTAAACGGTAGAGAAGAGAACCGGTTAAACGGTGGAGAAGAGAACCGGTTAAACGGTGCAGAAGAGAACCGGTTAAACGGTGGAGAAGAGAACCGGTTAAACGGTGCAGAAGAGAACCGGTTAAACGGTGCAGCAGAGAACCGGTTAAACGGTGCAGAAGAGAACCGGTTAAACGGTGGAGAAGAGAACCGGTTAAACGGTGGAGAAGAGAACCGGTTAAACGGTGGAGAAGAGAACCGGTTAAACGGTGCAGAAGAGAACCGGTTAAACGGTGCAGAAGAGAACCGGTTAAACGGTGCAGCAGAGAACCGGTTAAACGGTGCAGAAGAGAACCGGTTAAACGGTGCAGAAGAGAACCGGTTAAACGGTGGAGAAGAGAACCGGTTAAACGGTGGAGAAGAGAACCGGTTAAACGGTGCAGAAGAGAACCGGTTAAACGGTGCAGAAGAGAACCGGTTAAACGGTGCAGAAGAGAACCGGTTAAACGGTGCAGAAGAGAACCGGTTAAACGGTGGGGAAGAGAACCGGTTAAACGGTGAGGAAGAGAACCGGTTAAACGGTGAGGAAGAGAACCGGTTAAACGGTGAGGAAGAGAACCGGTTAATCGGTGAAGAGGAGAACCGGTTAAACGGTGCAGCAGAGAACCGGTTAAACGGTGCAGAAGAGAACCGGTTAAACGGTGGAGAAGAGAACCGGTTAAACGGTGGAGAAGAGAACCGGTTAAACGGTGAAGAGGAGAACCGGTTAAACGGTGGACAAGAGAACCGGTTAACCGGTTAAATGGGCCCTGTGTTTACTGTGAAGGCCTCCTCACAGAACACAGACCGCAACAAGCATTCCTTCAATCAGAACATCAGTAGTCACAATGCCGCCTGCGATGACTCACCCAACTGCACCACGCAGCGTTAGGTCAAGGCCTTTCTTGCTTCCGTTGGAGAGACAGAGTTACGTTGACAGGATTGAAATGTCTAGATTGATTTTCACCTGGCAGGAAGGTGGTCTAAAGTTTAAATCTTAGAAAGAGACTAGCCCTGTATAGCTGACTCACAACCATTTACTGAAGAGAAAGTAGCAACCAGCAACACTAGATTACAGGCCTTACCTTCCTCGTGGTTGGTTCTTTCTGTGGATCAACAGCTCACCAACGGTTTGGGGGGGGGGGGGGTGACTTCAGTGACAAGTCTTCCTACTGGTTGGACTAGCCTGTGTTGGTGGGCATTGCCAGGGCTGGGGTGGGTGTGTAACCTGGTAGCCAGGGCTGGGGTGGGTGTGTAACTTGGAATCCAGGGCTGGGGTGGGTGTGTAACCTGGAAGCCAGGGCTGGGGTGGGTGTGTAACCTGGAAGCTGGGGTGGATGTGTAACCTGGAAGCCAGGGCTGGGATGGGTGTGTAACTTGGAATCCAGGGCTGGGGTGGGTGTGTAACCTGGAAGCTGGGGTGGGTGTGTAACCTGGAAGCTGGGGTGGGTGTGTAACTTGGAATCCAGGGCTGGGGTGGGTGTGTAACCTGGAAGCTGGGGTGGGTGTGTAACCTGGAAGCTGGGGTGGGTGTGTAACCTGGAAGCCAGGGCTGGGATGGGTGTGTAACTTGGAATCCAGGACTGGGGTGGGTGTGTAACCTGGAAGCTGGGGTGGGTGTGTAACCTGGAAGCTGGGGTGGGTGTGTAACCTGGAAGCCAGGGCCGGGGTGGGTGTGTAATCTGGAAGCCAGGGACGGGGTGGGTGTGTAACCTGGAAGCCAGGGCCGGGGTGGGTGTGTAACCTGGAAGCCAGGGCCGGGGTGTATGTGTAACCTGGAAGCCAGGACTGGGGTGGGTGTGTAACCTGGAAGCCAGGTCTGGGGTGGGTGTGTAACCTGGAAGCTGGGGTGGGTGTGTAACCTGGAAGCCAGGGCCGGGGTGGGTGTGTAACCTGGAAGCCAGGGCCGGGGTGGGTGTGTAACCTGGAAGCCAGGGCCGGGGTGGGTGTGTAACCTGGAAGCCAGGGCCGGGGTGGGTGTGTAACCTGGAAGCCAGGGCCGGGGTGGGTGTGTAACCTGGAAGCCAGGGCCGGGATGGGTGTGTAACCTGGAAGCCAGGGCCGGGGTGGGTGTGTAACCTGGAAGCCAGGGCTGGCTGCCAGGCAGAGTTGAGCTGACCCTGACTCTGGCGACTGAAGCAGCGCGTCCGATTTGCAACGACAGAGACCTTGTTTGATTAGTGGCGAGAGGACATCATTGCCTCAGCTATTAGGATGGCTGAGACCGTGGCCACTTTAGGGACACATCACACATCATGTCTGCTTCCCAAATGCGTCCCAGATGTGCCACATCTACAGACACAGAGGTTCTCTCTTCAACCTTACATGAAGCATTGTTACAGGTGGCCTAACAGCAGACTGTGTAGTCTGTATGCAGCTAAAGGCTATTGTGCTTAGCAACATTAGATGTATTAATAATGAGTTGTTTTCCCGCTTAATGTTTGTGTCTGGCACTGAACATTCATTATTGTTTAAAATGATCAACCTACTAGGCTGAACAGAGATCTAACTACCAGAGTACACAGAGATTGACCTACTAGGCTAAACAGAGATCGACCTACTAGGCTGAACAGAGATCTAACTACCAGAGTACACAGAGATTGACCTACTAGGCTAAACAGAGATCGACCTACTAGGCTGAACAGAGATCGACCTACTAGGCTACACAGAGATTGACCTACTAGGCTGAACAGAGATCGACCTACTAGGCTGAACAGAGATCGGCCTACTAGGCTGAACAGAGATTGACCTACTAGGCTGAACAGAGATCGACCTACTAGGCTGAACAGAGATCGACCTACTAGGCTGAACAGAGATCGACCTACTAGGCTGAACAGAGATTGACCTACTAGGCTGAACAGAGATCGACCTACTAGGCTGAACAGAGATCGACCTACTAGGCTGAACAGAGATTGACCTACTAGGCTGAACAGAGATCGACCTACTAGGCTGAACAGAGATCGACCTACTAGGCTGAACAGAGATTGACCTACTAGGCTGAATAGAGATCGGCCTACTAGGCTGAACAGAGATTGACCTAC